>NW_019396097.1:115335-157915 GCF_000591075.1 Eurytemora carolleeae | reverse complement strand
CATATCTTCGTCGCTGAACCCCAAGGTGCCCATCAAAGTAGCCATGCCTGCTCTGAAGCGGTGGGAGGAGAACATTCCTTTTTTGTAATCAAGATGAGGAGATAGAAATTTCTTGAGTAGGGTGTTTAATTTCCTTCCTGTTAGGCAGGAACCATCTTTCATTCTGAACAGGGGTGAGCTTTTCTGTCTCCATGTCCTCATTGAGTCCCATCTTTCAAAGGCTTTTACGGGGCAAATAGGTCCCCCGCACTGGTAGATGTCTATTATTTTCCCGACCCCTATCCTGTCCTCTTTAGGGGATTTGAGGCGGAGTTGGATTATTTTAATATTTTCTTTCCCCAACTTAGTTTTCTTGATCATTACATCACTTCCTAGAAGGGTAAAGTTTGGATCAAACTCGGAGGTTTTCCTACTCAGGATCTCATGTATTCGTAGGCATCCTGCAAAGGCCAAGGTGCAGGTGGTCCAGACCAAGGATCTATCTTCCTTTGAGGTGTCCCAGGCAACTATTGCTTTTTTTAACAGTTTCATGATTGTTAGAGTGACTGGGGCTCTCCTAGGTTTGTTGGACTGGCTCCTCTCAATGGCATCCAGGTGTTGTTTGCCCTTCAAAAGTTGCTCCACAATTGGTGGTCTCAGCATTGGAATTTCAATTCCTCTCACTATATGTAAGTATCTTAGTCCTGAAAGGTAGGAGTTCGCAGTGTTGGCTGTTACTTTCCTCGTATTAAACAGCCAATAGATGAAGATGATGATTTTCTTTACATCTAGCGGAAAATCCATTCTTGTCTTCGTGTCAAGTTGGCACTTCAGTAGCATTCTTCCTACGGTCTTGTAAGTGCTCCAGGTTCCCTTTGCTATTGAATGATTGAGAATTATGGCTAGGCTGGTTTTCATTCCTAGAGGTAGGTTTAGGTGGTTCAGTTCAGCACTCGAGAAAAGCCCAGCTTTGCTGTATTTGAAGCCCTGTACTTCCTTGAGAACAATTCCTGAAATAGGAATGTTTGTTATTCTAGAGCTCCACTAGAACTCTGAGTCCATAAAGATAGTTCTTGGTTTCAAGTTAACTCTTGTGTTCACTTAGATAATTCCAGAGTTACGATATAACTCAGTTCGCTGAAATAAATCCTGAGTTCCAATATAACTCTGAGTTCATTGAGATATTTCCAGAGTTCCACTATAACTCTTGGGAGTGGAGATGAGATTCAGAGTTCCAATATAACTCCGAGTTCACTGATATAGTTCCAGAGTTCCAATATAACTTTGGGTGAGGTGATTAAATTTTGAGTTCCAATATAACTCAAAAAACATTGACGGAGTTCCAAAGTTCCAATATAACTTTGGGTTCCATAAAAAGAGCTCAGGGTTCCATTATAACTCTGAGCCAAAGAAAAAACAGAGTTCCATTAAAACTCTGAGTTCCACATTATAAAAAGCTGAGAAATAGTAAACTGAACAGAGTTCCGAATAGAAGTAGTAATGTAGAGGGAGAAAAGTTTAAAATTAAATAAGAAAGAAGAAAAATGGTTAAAAAAAACCTTAAAAGAAAGGGAAACAGAGTTCCAGTACAACTTTGTGAGCACCAAAAAGATAGAGTTCCAGTATAACTCTGAGTATAACAAAATAAACTCTGAGAAACAATACTTTAAACAGGTTTCGCATAAGAGTAGCAATATAGAGGGAAAAATAATTAGATTTTAAAAAGAAGAAAGAATTAATTAAAATATAAAGATAGAAAAAAGACTGGGAGTGGGAGAGGGAATTCAAGTTAGAGAGAGCATAAAAACCTAGCCATGACAAGTTATAACTAAGATATTAACATTAAAGGGACCAAAAAGAAAGAAAAGGAGACGCCCAAAAAAAAAACCAAACTAGAGGAGGGAAAAAATGGGGGGGAAGGGGAACCAATAGGTAGCAAAAACCCCCTATAAACCCCAGTCCTAGGAGGTACCAAATAAAAGAGGGAAAGAGGCCTAAGAAAAAAGGGGGGGGGACAACTGGACTTACCCTGAGGAGGAGGGGAGGAGGAACGAGGAGCAGGCCAAAGCGTAGGAGGGGGGGTTGCATCTAGACCCCTAGCCCCTTCCTCATCTAACGAAAGCCATCTTGTTAGGAGGTGATCTCCAGTTCTTACAGATTCAGGCAGAACTCCGGTCCTCATGATGGAGGCAATTTTAGAGGAGAGGTCCTTGGTAGAGAGGTTCTCGTTCACAGGTAGGGACGGGGAGGACGGGATCAGCAGGGGGAATAAGGGGCAGCCATACTTGATTTTCTTAGACGCAGTAAGGGGAAACAGAGGGATTTGACAATCATAGATTAAAATCCCCGGCCATTTAGGGTTGGAGTAGAGAGCATGGGAACGCAGGTCTTCAATGGAGCAAGGGAAAATGAGGATATAGACTCTTATCCAGTTAGTAGTAGAGGGGTATGCAAAAGCCCGAAGGCAGAAATCGCCCAGGTTGGCTTTCTCAAGATCTTCTTCCGAGGGGGGGGTGGCGATTCTAGCATCATTAAATTGAAAGGAGTGGGCGAGGGCAATATCTTCAATATAGTCGCTAGCTAGGGAGTTAGGGAAAGAAAACATTTCCGCGGTAGAGAGAGGTAGGGAGAGGGAGATATATTCTGCTGCGTCTGGCCAAATCTTTTTGGCCGGGACAACATAAGGGGATTCTAGAAGGTCTCCCATAAGGAAAAAAGATCCTCTGGAGACGGAAGAGTTATCTGAGCCTAGCCAAAGGGCTATACCTCCTATCACTTTCCCATTCCAACCAAAGGAGGTTAGAGTAGGTTTAGCTGCCGGGCCTAGCCCGTTAGTTACGAGGGAGGTGAGGATATTATTAGGGATAGGGTCGGAGCCTGAGAAAACTTGACCTCCAATAAGTCTTTGTTTAGACTTTCTCATAATGCTGAAAAAGAGAAATGAGTAAGGGTATTAATCAAAAAATTTAATAAAATCTTGTTTAAGAAAATATTCAAAATTAAAAGCAGGTTCCGATAGCACATAACCGTTTGCAAGCTTCTCATTGAGAAAAGGTTTAAGAAAAAGTAATATATAGATAATTAAAATAAAAAAGCTCTAATACTAAGAACTAATTAAACAAGATATAAGAAAAAAGTAAGTGGTAAATCGAGATACAGTATAAAGTCCCACGTGAAATTAAGAAAGTTCTGGAAAAAACCAGAACCCGGAATTATTGTAAAATAAAGTGTGTAAAATATATGTTACACCAACAGAATCAGAAGGTAGACTGAAGATACTACCTGAGAACCGGCCCAACTAGGGCCGCAGTACGCAACAGCTGACAGTACACCTGCTCTGTACCGGGCCGGGGAAGCGTACAACAGCTCTAACCCCCCTACACCCAGGGGCACCGGGGGCCTAGAATAAGATCACATTCAAGTTTTCAAAATAGACGTCATATTCAATTTTCAAAATAGTCGTCATATTTAAATTTTCAAAATAGACGTCAGATTCTAATTTTCGAAATAGGCGTCACATTCAAATTTTCAAAATAGACGTCATATTCAATTTTCAAAATAGTCGTCATATTCAAATTTTCAAAATAGACGTCAGATTCTAATTTTCGAAATAGGCGTCACATTCAAATTTTCAAAATAGACGTCAAATTCTAATTTTCAAAATAGTCGTCATATTTAAGTTTTCAAAATAATTGTCTTTTCTTTACAGAGTTAGGAACACAAATATAGTAGTTACCAGAAAATGAAACAGAATGTTTCTTCTTCATATTTCTTATAATTTTTCAATTGTTAAAACACATTTTAGATTAATAATGCGGTTGCTCGTCATTTCACTTTTGTTCTGGTGACTACTTGAAACAAATGTTTAATTAAATATTGTTTTACATTTGTTTAGGTTCCCCCTCTTTTAAGCTCTTTGTTTTCTTGCTATTTTTTTAAGGGAGAACAATTTCTTAATAATTGCGCCAACCCCCTTTTAAATATAAACAGTAAACACCCCTTTTTAGGCCTAGAGTCTTAGTGGCTTGTAACAAGCAGGATGTTGGGCTTGTCAAAGGATCTAAGGTTATCCAGGTATAAAAGAGTTATAAAGGACTGTTAATGAAGTTTTAAGTAACCATCCATTACAAAATTGAAGATTTGATTCACGATAATACCCTTTTGACCTTTTCTTTAAACTTAATTAAAGGAGATATTTTTGTATTCTGATCCTATTTGAAAATTGATGAATTTCATATGCTGATATCTATTTTTGTGCAATGCGATTTTATTTAGCAGGGAAAATGAATAAATGAGAATAAAAATGCACCAAGAGGAGAATATACAAAGGTTTAAGTTTTGAAGCTGGAAATATAAATAATCTTTGGATATTTTTTATGTTTCATACATCTTGCTAACGGCTTAACGCCTATAATGTGTGCTAAGCCGCAAACTAACTATTCATCAAAACAAGTAAATTAGAATTCTATAGTCATCTTTAACATTGCTTTAGAGCCTGCTTGAGAAAGAAATCTCTGCGCTTCGTGTCTCACAATCCAACAGATTGGAAGGTAATTATAGGAAAACCGAAGGGATAGATGGGAAAATTTACATTACTAGGCTTTTAGGGCGCTTAGCAATCACCTTCTATTTCAATTGTGAACATTTCTTCTTTTTATACATTGTAAAACAATTCGCGGATTTTATAAAAAAGAAATCTTGGATTTTCTATGTAAAAATGGAATTTTGATGGAGGCTAATTTTTGAAATTTCGATCGATGTGAGGTCCAATTCAAGATTTGGGCCCGATCGGTTCAGCCTATTATTGGATGCAAACAAACAAACAAACAGACACACAAGCAAGCAAAGTATATTTATAGATTAACAGTAAACTTTGAATTGTCTTATTTTACATATATCGAAAGGTTGTTCTGTATTCTTGATCGTAATTCAAAAGATAAAGTTAACTTTCAAGAATGTTAAATGAAAGAAGCTGAAACAATAAATTTACCAAATGGAAAATCAAAACTGAATTCGGTTTTATCTAAGATCGGACCTTTAAGTGGATATTGTTAATCTTGGACACTTTAGATCAGATCAATGTGGGCACAATATAGGACATATCGATGGTATAAGTTATCAACCATCTATCATTCAATCTATCTATCTAGGACTGGATGGTGAGTCTGTGGATCATATTTATCTGGGAAAGCCTGGAAAGGATTTCAGTTTTTCAGGAATGTTCAATTTCATTTAAACTTCAAGAAAATGCTTAGGTTCTAAATTGTTTATATCTAACGTTTGCCTTGAAGCAATTGTAAATGTAGTCGAAGTATATGTTATTTATCTTCTTAAATCTAAATTCCAAGTTAGAAATTTGTTTAAAATGTCTCCCAAAGTTAGGATTTGCTCGGAAGTTTGGTGAGTTTTCTCTCCTGGATTTAAAGTTTAGATTTAATCCATCAAACTTCATAGATCTCTTATTTAATCCATCCATGATTTCTCTATTCATCTATCTATTGTTTAATCCGGATCTTGGATCTGCATTGGAAAAAAATGGATCCGGATCCAGGTCATTTCTTTAAGATTTACTGAGTTTTTTCATGATAAACCATTCAGAAATCAGGAAATTTTATAAGATTTTTTTGCAGGTTTTTGTTCATATTTTTCCGGATCCGGATCCAGATAGCCAAAATCTTGCGGATCCAACGTATCCGGATCTGGATCCTAACCACTGATGCATCTAATTATAATCAAGTCTATCCATCAATGTACTCGGTATCAATCTACATTTTTATCTATCATTCATCCATCTGCTAATACATTATTAATTATATGTTTTCATCCATTCATCCTTCCCTTAAAATCTGTTTAAGACCTTAAGAGGTTCTTTAATCCTTACCTATCCCAAAAAAAGTATATTCTTCTTAAAATCACTTTTTCCTCCAATTCATATTTTAGCAAATTGTATACCCCTTTCCATTCCAACTATCTACTAATATATCTGGCTGTAACGGTAATCTCTCATGAATATTTAATCAACGGCTTACAACCATCTTTTATTCAAATGCAAATGCATTACTTATACTTGACACATTGGATCTTTGAAAGCTCTACTCCATTTACGTTTCTAGATTCCATCACACTTCCCCTCTCCTCTAGGAGTAGCATGAATATTAAGAAATTATTGTCGTCTTCGTTCTATCAAGGGTTTTTCAAAGATGCATTTTTTATTAGCAAAATATTACAAGATCCAAGAAAGGGGGGATATGGTACTCGTTTAAACAAATCTTAGGATCGGAATCAATTTGGATTAAAAAAATTCATCTCCCTGTATCGGAACCGCAAAATAAGTTAAGATCAACGTGTTAAAATGTCCACTAAATCATCAAAAATAAAGCTTTGAAAACATACAGTTTTAGTGTCAACAAAAAAGATATCATCGAACCTTCTAAATAAATAAATGATAAATGAAATGTTTAAGAAATGTTATATTGTTCTTGGTAAAAGTAATAAAATACTAAAAATGAATTGAATGGAACCAGATCTGGGCATGAAGGTGGAATTCTTGGAGATTTCTGCCCAGCAAGCTGATACTCTAGGTAACTGGGGGTTGGATAAAATGGATATTGATAGACGTAGGTTTTTAAGGAACATCCAATTAAGAGTGGCAGGTGTGAAAATATACAAAAATATCTCTTTAACAATGGTTATTTAAGAAGCATGTTTTCTTAACGTTGTTAATTTTAATAGGACTCCGAATTTAACCGATATTTCCCGGATTCAGCGCTATCCTTACCGATAGAATAAATAACAAAATTATAAAGAATTGTGGCTGGTATATTTTAAACCACATCAGTAGAACCGCGTAGACATAGTTGAATCTCGTTTCTTGTGTGGCGGGTTAAGTTGAAAAGAAGTGGTTCAAATTTGTCTAATGGCTCAACCATTTCTCTCTTCTCTCTATTCATTAAATCTAGTCTCAGGGGTTTTATTTTTAGAAAGAATGATTTTTTTTATATTTTAGAGCCTCTGAAAGCTTGGATCAAATCTGTGGCTTAGATGGAAATACAATCTAAAGAAAAGAAAATTGGAAGAGTTGCAAGATTATGTCTGAAATATTGGTCATGGGTCCTGACAGATTATTCATTTATGTTCTCTTTAGATAACTGTTTTTATTATGTGAAAATTGTGAAAATATATTGTTGTGTATTGTTACATGTTCAATTTGTCCATTGTTAGTTGTTAATATGTCCAAAGGTTGTATTTTATAATTTTTATATTTTCATTTTCGGGCCAATTTTGTATTATTTGTTGACGAATTAACCTTGGATATTTTTTCAAGAACAGCATTGTACTATTTTAGTGTGTTGGCGTCAGGTTTCTTGTATTAGGTCATTGGCTTGTGGTGCCCCAGTCTGTGATTGGTTCCCAGTCTTTCGTTATCAGTCTCGACTTATCTATCTTTGGTTTCTTGTCTTTCGTTACCGAACTCTTGTTTTCTGCATTTCCATTATCTTTCCGGTCTTGGTTGTCCACTCACTCATAATCGGTCTTTGGTTTCCTGTGTTTCGTTATACTGATCTCTGGTTGAGGTTCGTTACCGGTCTCTGGTGTCCTCTTATTCATTACCGGTCCCTGGTGTCTGGTCTTTTGTTCAAGGTCTTTGATGGACGTTCAATTTAATTCTTGGTTTCCGGTCTTTTGTTTCCGGTTTCGTTTCCCTGACACTTGTTTCCGGTTTCTGGTTTGCGTTCTCCAGTTTCCATTTTTTGGTTACTCTTATTCGGTTTCCTCTCTTTGGTTACTTCTATTCGGTTTCCTCTCTTAGGTTACTTCTATTCGGTTTCTGTTTTTTTGGTCTCTCTATTATTGATTAAATAATTTTATTCAGATCAAAAATGGGAGGGATTCGACGAAGGGGAAAGAACAATAAGCCCAGAAGAGACAGGTATTGAAGGTTTTAAGCGGAGATGAGAAATCAAAAATATCAAAATAAATATGTTTTAAAATTAATGGTTGGTCTTTTTTTATGAAGTATGAAGAAATGCCTACATACATTAAATTCATTTGAATCAATTTGTATTGCGATTGAAGATATATGGCCTCGTTTTAGACCTGATTTAGTATTTCCTATTTAAATATAGTATTTCTAGATTCAAATATGAAATATCCTAGTAAATCCTTATTGTGTGGTTTATCAGTGTTTCCAATATTTGATGCTAGATAAACCCAGGGAATGGAGATAAACTCTATCATTGAATCCAGGGGTTAATGGATTTATTTCGATATCAAGGTTTTAAATACTTATTCGAAATTCATACATTTTCTTTTTGCGCGATGATACTTGCAAAAAAAAATTGCCAACATTTCTTACTTAACGGTAAATATATATACGTAATTGAAATATATATACCCCTGTCGGGATTAGACCATTCCCTAGAGTCCTGCAAGTAATCCCTGAAAGGATGGAAAACTTGAGATACAGAGATACAGTTCTCCATAGGAGCAAAACATGTTCGCAAAGGATTTTGAAAGAAAAAATTTCTTTTGTACTTATTCTTGTTAAAGGGAAGTTTGACTTATATTTTGGTTTTAGAAAAAGAAATATTACTGAAATATTAAGCGATTGCTATTGCTTCTAGGACCGAAAATTATTCTTATTTCATTTAAAACTCAGTTTTTGAAATATAATGTTTTTGCAATACTATGATGTCCATAAACTGTTAAGAATAAAGAATAAAGAAGAGTGGGGGGGGGGCAGAATAATTATCCACACCTTCTCAATAGACTCCTGTAACTTTCCTTTTAAACAGCCTATATGGGGTGGGGGGGGGGGGCTTTAGCTTTTTTGTCATTTTAGAGGAGTTACCACCCTGTTCTGGGTTGAATATCCCCTGGATATGGCTTAGTTTTCAAAGGAATTGAGTCTTTGCCACAAACTCTGATTTTATAGTCCTGTTATCTGTGCAACCAAACGTCGTAGATCTTGATCTTATATATTTCAAACTATGAATTCTGTTAGATCAAATAATCTAGGTTTGAAATATCAAAGGGTTACACCATCAGGCTGCAAAGATATAGGGATTAGAAAATTTGAGATTGTGGTAAAAAAAATCAATTCCTTTACTAATTATTTCTAGTTGTGATTACAAAAGTAACTTGCGCATTTCTTTCTTTAGAAGCAATGGAAAGATTAACGGAATAAACCAATTTACAAGCTGCTAGAAAAACAATGTTATCTTTTACATTTATTTGACAAAGATTTCAACGGTACCGTTGTTAATCGACCATGCTTTAAGATTCCAATATAGAGAGAATAAAAAGTCATTTTGTTTCAAGCGAATATAAATGTTTTATATATTTGAAAAAATAGCCGTGTATTACAGTATACAGGGTTACCCACAAAGGATGAATAAAAGGATCTAAATTTTAAATTTTTTTCTATAAAAATTGTAATTGTAAATGAAAGATTTTATTTGTTAAGAAATTTCCAGTTTACAGTCGCAGGGAAACAGGAATATTAGAAAACGACTGAGAAAAAAAATTGCCCACAGTAAAAATTTGCCAATTTCGTCTTATTTGTTGTTGTTACCCCGTATCATATGGTTTAATGCTTGCTTTTAACTTAAAATTGGATCAGATTCTATCCAATTTAACCAGAATCACATAATTTATTGAAAACTGGAAAACCTTAATCCAGTCCTTTCGGATGTTGTTACGGATATTGTTTCGGATATTGTTACGGATGTTGTTACGGATGTTGTTACGGATGTTGTTACGGATAATGGGTTTCTAAAGAACACTTGAAAGTACTTTAAGAAGGATGGTCCTCAAACCTCGGGGTTACTTTTTCCAAATATCGTCGTCAATTTACGCTTCATTTTTCGATACATCTAATAACAGTAACATGCTTGGTATATTTCTAGTCTTGGGATTTAACAAATGTAGTCTGCTTTTTTGAGTCAAAGGTTATTGAGGGAGACTTCATTTATCAATCAATTATAATAATAACAGTAACATGCCACATAAAGTAATTCCACATTGTAAACCTTTTATTTAAATGATATAGATTAAAAGTTTGAATCCACCAAGACATAAAAAAAGATTTGAATCGAAGGGGAACCGACAAAGAGCAGGTTTTGAACAGATTAATAATTTAAAAATGTCGACCTCTGTTTTGTTCAGGCCTACTCCTGTATATGATGAGTCAGGACAACGGATAGATGATCGGAACACAGAGGAAGGGAAGAATAGAGGTTACAAGGTAAACAGTTAAGCCAGCAGGGATCCAATTTAATGATTTGAGGTAGATCGCTGAACTTTCTATCATTGGTTCAAATCTTTAACCTTCCATTCAAATTAGAGATTCATGAGGATTTTAATCGATGTTTTAAATTTGAACCGGTGGTAGTTAGTTTAAATTGATTGAATTCGGTCCCTTGGTGAACCGGCGATAAGCGGTTCAACTACTTCTCGCTTTTCATTGAATCTGGTTCCAACAACCTTCAAGTTTGATGTGTCAAATATGTTTACTTCTGGATGGGTCGTTTTCATTTTTTGAAAAACGATCGTTTGGTTTCAAAAACGTCAAAGAAAAAACGAAAAACGAAAAGATCGTTTTTAAAACGATCGTTTTTAAAAAACTACCATTTTTAAAAATCTTTCGTTTTTTAATAACCTTATATGTACTAAAGTGTGAGATCATAATTTTAGAATTCAAAAGTGGTTTCATGTGATGACGGGGGAAGAAATATAATATAAGTTTTCAAGTACTTTACACAGTACTAATGAAATAGGATATTCTTGATTTAAAATATTTTGAAAATCTCTCTCGTTTTCAGTTTCTCCATTGTTTTTACTATTCATTGAGAATACTAGTTTATGACTAATTCTAACTGCAAAATATTGTAATTGTAGTCTTTTTGTCTTAAAATATAGTCTTTGGCAATACTAGTTTAATGACTAATTCTGGCTGCAAAATATTGTAATTGTAGTCTTTTATTTTAGAATTTAATAAAATAAAAGACTACAATTACAATATTTTGCAGCCAGAATTAGTCATTAATTCTAATTAATGACTAATTCTGGCTGCAAAATATTGTAATTGTAGTCTTTTATTTTAGAATTTAATACTTGGAAATACAGGGGTTATTGACTACTACAGAATACAGAATATTGAAGTTTAAATAAATTTAGGATATAATAGACCGTGAAAATACTAGATTTGTTGACTACAAAATACAGTTTATTGTAATACATTGTATTTAGGATATAGTCCGTGAAAATACAGGATTTTTGGACTTCTACAAATACAGAATATTTAGGATATAGACCATGAAAATACAGGATTTGCTAACGACAGGATACAGTTTATTGCAGTACATTGTGTTTAGGATATAGTTCGTGAAAATGTAGGATTTGTTGACTACTACAGAACACAGAATATTGTAGTCTATTATATTTAGGATATAGTTCGTGAAAATGTAGGGTTTGTTGACTACTACAGAACACAGAATATGGTAGTCTATTATATTTAGGATATAGTTTGTGAAAATGTAGGGTTCGTTGACATAACACAGAACACAGAATATTGTAGTCTAATATGTTTAGGATATAGTTCGTGAAAATGAAGGGTTTGTTGACAACTGTTGGACACAGAATATTGTAGTCTATTGTATTTAGGATATAGTCCGTGAAAATGTAGGGTTTGTTGACTACTATAGAACACAGAATATTGTAGTCTAATATATTTTGGATATAGTCCGTGAAAATGTAGGGTTTGTCTACTACTATAAAACACAGCATATTATATTATTATTATAAAGATTTATTCACACACAAAGATATAAATACATATATAAATGGTGTAGTTAAAATTTGTTTAAATAAATTTTTTTTTTTTTTTTTTTTGAAAACACAGGTTTCCAAAAGAAAAGAGAAAAAAAAATATGCAAAATTATGCACAAATAGAAAACAATGATTTTTACTCACTACATAACATATTTATCATTTCAGTTATTACGTAATCATCGAATCCTTCAACATATAAATTATTCATTCTTGTACTTAAAAGTTCTTGTAAAACCGGAACTTTCCATTCATGTTCCAATGGGACATCAAAATATTTTATTTGTTTCTTAACTAACATTTTACTAAGATTGGAAGGATTTACAGAACAATCATTTGCAATACAAAATAAATTTCTGCCAAGAACTGTGTTGAGGTCATTTTTACATAAATTAGAAAGAAATCTAATGCAAAGCTTAGAACTTGCTTCAATAGTCTCATAGAAAGACACACATCTGCTAGCTAACATAGTTTTTACATGTAAACATTGTGAAATACTTTCAATCAAGTACCTATGCGTATCTCTAGGTACATTAAAAAGAATTCTAATAGCAGTATTCCATGCTGTATACAATTTTGAAACACATTGGGAACTCAAGTCCCAAATACTAGTCTAATTGTAGTCTAATATATATTTAGGATATAGTCCGTGAAAATGTAGGGTTTGTTGACTACTATAGAAGACAGACTATTGTAGTCTAATATGTTTAGGATATAGTCCGTGAAAATGTAGGGTTTGTTGACTACTACAGAACACAGAACATCTGTCCAAAGGAGGAATTTGATGCTATGATACAGGAATTGCCTCAGAATAAAAAATGTGGGAAAATGAAGAAAAAATTTAACAAAATCCATCTTAACAAAATATGAGTAAATAATTGTTAAGTTCACAATCTAACTTGAGAATTTGTTTTATATTTTAAGATTTTAGGGCGTTGTTGATAACTAGTTTTTACCAGGATTATGTTTCTAAGATTTTTTATTGTTCTAATTGAGTAATTATTAATAATTTAGAAAGCTAAATGGTGTGCCCGTTTTGGGAATTTTAGCATTTTCCCTAGATACGATACCTAGATGCACAGGTATTGTTTAGCTATTAACATGATGGGGCAACATCATTTCTCTATTGCGCACCTCTTTAATACACATGAGTCTCTTATATTCTTTATTTCTGGTACAGCGATACTGAGCTAGGACCCGTGAACTGAAAAACAATACATCAGTCACGGGTTGCATAAATATTAAATTGGTATTAGAATGATTTAAATGAATAAAATTAGCCAAGTTTACATTAAAATTTGCTCCAGGTGTGCTAAGTGTGAATAAGTTGTAACAACAATTAGGTATTGAGATAACACTTACAATGTGCTAAATGTGAATAAATTGCGACAAATATATGTAAATTAAGGTAACACTTACAAAGTTGATTAGGCCAGAGAATTTAATAGCTCTAGAGTTGGATGATCGTTACCAGCTGTCTCTTATACATAACTAGAAATAATAAGATGAGTTTATATGAAGGCTTATCATGTGTTAGAGGAGATAGTCACAATTTCGTCTTTAATTGTTCACAAAGATCACACGAAACTTGATTATATACCTTTATCTGCTTAATAGCAGCAGTCCCGGTTTAGAGAAGCAGAGGAGTTGCTTACGACGGGACTTCTCCATAGGGAGGTAGTGAAGATGATGATTGGATCCTAATAAGGTTGAGTTAAACATCAGATCTCAATCTCGAGGACAATGATGAGATCTAAATAAGATTAAGTTAGACATTAGATCTCATCTTGAGAGCAGCTTCATATTTAATCTTCACAGATATCTGCTTAATAGCAGCAGTCCCGGTTTAGAGAAGCAAGGAAGACGCCACTGATGGGACTTCTCCATGTAGGAGGTGAAGACAATGATGCCCAGCAGGGAGATACTCTGCAGGCGGTTTGGTTCAGCTCGAAAGGTTCATCGTGCTTCCAGCTGAATCTGCTCTATCAAACTCTCGTTAGATTGAAGAGATCATCCTCGTCCAGGAGTACGGCGTGGGTAGCTCAGAGAAGGACTTGGTCTACGAGATAAAGGAGTAATTAGTCTTGGATAAGCTTCAAAAGTTCTAAGTTATTTAAGAACGTATTATCACCTGTTAATTCATTAGTTCATAGTTCAGGTCAGGCCTTGAAATACGAGAATGATCTGGATTCACTTTATATAACATCCATTAGTTTTAAAGAGCTTAAATTCGAAAGGTTTAGGCAGTGTTTACGATTACATTTAAATAAGATGTTTTATAAACCTAGTATTGCACAACCTGGAGTACTAAGACAGGATAACGCAGTTATCCTAGCCCATTGTGGTCTGAAATATATAGACCATTAAAATAATTTTTTAGTTATAGGCTCTATTTAAAGTATAAATCTAGACGTTGTAAAAAAGCTTTTTAGGTTTGAGAATATAAAACTTTTAGGCCAGAATGATACATTTAAAGTAAAACTTTAATTAAACTCAGATAAAATCTAAGATAAAGCTCGATTAAATATTTATATATGTATATACAGGAGGATAGAATTAGATGAGTTGATCTTCATGTGCTTCTTTAGATCACGATTTCTGGATTCAACCTGAACATCAAGATTTAAGAAAAGATCCGCAGATCTTACAAATGGTGAAACTTTTATTTTGGACCTCTACAAGTCTCTAGAATTCTCAGACTTACCCGGACATCTTTATGTTAAATGCAAAACCTTAGCAGAAAGAATTTTATTAATAAATGAAAATTAAATGGCGAATTAAGACTTGCGGAGTCATCGATTTATGGCTTAATGACCGTATCCTTTAAAAGCTGTCCGCTGATTTCTAGTTCAGACGCAGAATTTCTAGCTTAGCTTGTTATTGCACACACAAAAATTCCAGCTCTAGTGTATAAACATTTGTATACTTTATCACATATTTCAAATAGTTCGGAGTTTTTTATTTTATTTTTTATTTTTTATTCTGATGGTTGATTTGTAGTCTCTCCAGCAAGATTTACCGGCTTCTTTCCGTATTACAGGATTCAGGTAGATTTTCCGCATTACAGAATTCGGGTAGATTTTCCGTATTACAGGGTTCAGGTAGATTTTCCGTATTATAGGATTCAGGTAGATTTTCCTTATTACAGGGTTCAGGTAGATTTTCCGTATTACAGGACTCAGGTAGATTTTCCGCATTACAGAATTCAGGTAGATTTTTCATCTTACAGAATTCATGTAGATTTTCCGTATTATAGGATTCAGGTAGATTTTACGTATTACAGTGAAGGTTGATTTTCAGTATTACAGAATTCTGGTAGTAGTACTGGGGTTGATTTTGGGTTAATCTGTTCAACATCATGCACCCGTTTAAAACAAAAATTCCACTTGAAGGAACTAAAGCTTAATTTTTTTATTTACACCCCCCCCCCTCCCCCCATTTACATAGGGACACAACGGTACCCTTGAAACCTTAATTAGATTGATGATGTGCAAGGTGAGTAGTCTTTCCTTCATTATAATAATATTAATAATGATAACAACTATAATAATGATACCAACCAGGTCCCAGACAAAACCCTTGTTGAAGATCATGGAGGGAGATTACTTCCAGGAGTTCACTGAGCTAGAGAAGAAAGGAGGGAAGGTGAGACTGAGTGTAATATTTTTTCAAAAAATGCGCAAATCATTCTGATGAAAATATTCAAAATTGATTGCGTTTCGTGAAGACTTTCTTAATTTAACCATTTGTAGGTGACATAATTCAAGATGAATTATCTTTCTATTTTAAAGTTCGATAATTTTCGAAGAATTTTAAATATATTTCTTAAAATAGTTTTTATTCGTCTAACTTTCGCTTATAAACTTGAGAATTAATTTAAGAAAAGGGGGATTGGGGGGATTTAAGGGTTAAGCTTTTAAAGTTTTGGAAAATGAATTTCAATTTTTGTTTCTTATCATTTTTATGAAATAGTTCATCTTTTAAACTTATTCTTGTTAAGGTTGTAGTACCAACTTGCCTGGAATGGTACCCGGACCGTATGGCTTATCAACTGAATGTTACCAGGTATTTTTTGTTTCAATTTTTTCGAATTTTTCATTTCCCTGACTAACCTCTCTTTCTGTAACTTAGTTATTTTCAACAATTTTCGTATTCTATGTAAAAGATTTTATCGCACAAAATATTGACTTTCGATTTCAGATTTCCACATTTGAATATCATTAAAAGATATATTAGAGTTAATTCTGTCAATTCTAAAGGATTTTTGGTTTAGTTACACTTAGTTTGAATTGTTCACAGCTCTAAATTGCGATTTTCGGGACTAATCAGGAAATTTAAAAAGAAGGAACCATATTAAAATATTGTATAATGCAAAAACAAAAATTTGCTGGCAGAAAATTAGTTTTCTATTATTATTTACGTAATTGGCGGTTAAAGCTTGGAGATATTTTAGTATATTATGGAACGTTTTTATTTTGCTTACGCCAAACTTTTTAGAAAGGATATTCGGCGGGATGAAATCTACTTCCGCCTTCACAACTTCCTCGTGGCAGAGACAGGTAAACTTCTTGGCGCATTTTGTGGTACGGCCGCCATTTTTTTACCGCGTAGTTTTATGAATGATATATTCTCAACTAAGGTTTCCATTCGCAAAACTTTTGCGCAATTTTTGCGGAACGAAACGCAATATTTTTCTTTCTTTGCGCATCAATATTGCGCGAAAAAAACAACAATTTGCGCAATCATTCGCAAAAGTCATTTCGTGCAAAATTGCCCTATTCCGCTTTTGCGAAACTCAAGTTTTGCGCAAATCCGCAATTTCGTAAAAATCAAACGGTTGTGACGGTGTGTGTTTCTTAGAATTCAATTCTGGAAAAATCTTGTTTTGGAATGTCTTCCTATTGGTCACTTTTACATAATTGACCATTGACAATTAAGAAGAGTCAAATCTCACAATTTTCTCGACAAGTTTTGGACATGCATATTTCCTAAAAGTGGATTCTTGAGGCATTGGTTACTTTCTTGCATTATTTTATACGAGATTAAAAAGATTTCAGAAATTTGATTAAAAAAATTTAAGAATACAATTCATACTTGATTAAGCAAAGCTTTTAAGGCCGGGTCACTTGAAATTATTTAATAGGATTAAAATATTGCCAAGTTTCACACTCTCTAATTTCTATTTTATTAATTTTGGTCCCTTAATTTAAACTTTTTGTAACTGGAAGTAACCAATTGAGTGTAGTATAATCGTTATCATACTCGTATGTTAATATTTTTTTTGTATATGGAATAAATCTCCAGTTGTTTAATTCTAAGCTTAGAATATCAATTTTGACAATGTGCCTAAAAACTTGCGGTTTTGCGCAAAACCGCGCAAAACTCATTGCGTTTCAAGCGCAACTTTCGCAAAAAATATTTCCGGTTTTGCGCAAATTGCGCAAAATAAATAGCGCAAAACTCATTGCGTTTCAAGCGCAAAAATAGCGCAAAAGTTCGCAAAAATAAAATTTGCGCGAAAATAGCAACAGATTTAGCCATTTCGTGGAAACCCTATTCTCAACGATAAACCTTTATTTGAATAATCATTTAAAATAAATCGTCGGGTTTCAGCTTCAAAAGTGTAAGTTCTAACAATTTCCTTCGTTGTTTCTGCAACAGAAATGCTCAATTTACATAAATGCACTGTTTTAAATTTTTAAAGTTTAACAAAATATCATTCATTCAAATTACGTCTTATGTTAGAAAAAATAAATGTCTTCAACGTGACTTGTTATTAGGATAATAAAAACGCATTAAAGAAAATTAAAAATATAATTAAAAAATAGCTTGGAAACAAAGTTTTCCCTGGAGGTTTCCCTATTTAAGTCAACCCACTGAACCAAGCTGAGAACATTCCCGTGGGTCTCCCGAGTTACCCATTCAGAATGTTAAGAAAATCGGTCAAAGGGTTCACGAGCTGATCAGACATATAAACAAACAAACAGAGATTACTAATTTACATATGAAGATGATGAACAACTAGCTTGGAAACCCAGCTTTGTCTGGAAACTAAATTTTCTTTTTTAAGAATCAACTCAATCAAATTAGAATTTTTAAATCAAGCTAAGGACATTCCTATGGTTCCCCAATCAGAATTATAATCGGACATACAGACAAACATATAATAAATATATATATTTATACTTGGAAACATAGCAATAAAGCTGAAATTAACTTATGAAGCCTCACGACGAGAGTTTCTAATAAATATACAGAAGTGGTTTAATCAAATGCTGACTTCTTTACATATCTAGTCATAAAAAATAATAATAATTCTATCTAGAAATAGAAAATTATTATAATTAGATGTTACAAGAATCGGTAGAAAAGTTTTAATAAAAGTTAATAGAAAATTTGTTTATCTGTAGCTTCACTCGTATATGTATACTAGCTGAAGTTTCCAGCGTTACCCTTAGAATTTTAAAAAACATTTTGGAAAGAAATTCGAATTTTGAAGAATAAAAAAGTCGATTGTTTTGTGAATATTACCAGGGGTAAAAAATCAGCCAATTTGGTCCAGTCGTTTGGCCAGCTATAGCTAACATATACATATTTATGAGCGAAGAGCTTTATTATATTATATAAATATATTCGGTATGGCTGGCCAAACGGCTGAAATTTGTGAGGATACACTTGGGTATTTTGTCACTTGAGCTAAACTCATTATTTAACCAAGCGCGGGTAAACGGCAGGAGTAACTATGACTATGAATGATAATATAAACCAGGGCAACGCCAGCTAGGTCGTAAATAAGGAGTTTTATCTCTTTGTTTTTATCTTGAATTAGAATGAATATGTATTATGAATAAAAATTAATATCATTATTATTTTTTAAAAATTTATTTATTTATTTTTATCCTGAAAACATCAAATTTTCTGCGCACTTTCATGATATTAAAAAATCAGATTAAGAGAATTCAAAGAAAAAAATGGAGTCAAAGATTTTAATCTTTAAAAAGCTAAGTATAGATGTTAAGTCCAAATTGAAATTTGTTTATGGCATGAAGATTTTAAAGAAAATGGTTAAACCATACTTTTGTTTTATTTCCAACGATTTTTTTTAATTAACTTTAAAACAAGCATAAAGCTGTAAGTTAAATTAGAAAATGCTTTTTATGTCCGAACTCAAAATTTGAAAACTATAAACTTTTTCTTTTTATCCTTTCTTCGACTTTGATTTTAATGTTTTATTTTTTTTTGCAGAGACTGGGAATACATCTAGACAGGAGACTGTTTCTATGATACCCCCCTTAGTTCTAGACGTTAAACCTCACCATAAGGTTGGTTTTATTAGAGAGGAAATTGTTTAGTTATCTCTCCCAAGGGAAATCGTCTACCTAAGTACATCATGAATAAAAAAGATTATGATATTTAAACTTTCATTTTTCGCGACCACTCCCTCATTATGCAGTTTAAACATGTTCAATCTTGACCATTTTTAAGATTATTTGGTCGTAAACTAATCTCTGCACCTCTTCTTGTAAGGGTTAGGTCATAAATGAATCTCTTACATCCTCAATAGTAGGACGTAAACTAATCTCTTATATCCTCAGGATTAGGTCGTGAACTAATCTCTTATATCTTCAGGATTAGGTCGTAAACTAATCTCTTACATCCTCAGGATTAGGTCGTGAACTAATCTCTGCACCTCTTCATGNTCTTATATCTTCAGGATTAGGACGTAAACTAATCTCTTATATCTTCAGGATTAGGTTGTAAACTAATCGCTGCACCTCTTCTCGAAAGGATTAGGTCATAAAAAAAATCTCTTACGTCCTCAAGAGTAGGTCGTATACTAATCTCTTATGTCCTCCGAATTGGGATGTTAACCTAATCGCTGCACCTCTTCTTGCAAGAATTATGTCATAAAGTAATTTCTTGTGTCCTAAGGATTAGGCCGTAAACTAACCTTTGCACCTCTTCTCATGATGGATATGATTGTATGTAGCATACTACTAGGATCCTGATCCAATATGTTCAGAATTGAAAGACGATCTAACCAAACTTTCAGTCCTTAAGTTCCTGTTTGGCTGATTTTCCCATTCCCAGACGACCACATGGACTGCAAACGTATAAGCAATACTCATTAATATCATTAAATACTCATCTTTCATTACTTTTGACGCATGTGTTATACTATCACATTAGTGTTCCTCCTCTATAGTATTTGAGTTATTTGGGCTAATATTAGAAATATTAATTTGTACTGAGTGTAACAATAAGAAATTAACCCCCCCCCCTCTCCTCTTCCCTTCTAATTACCAGATAAAAACTGCTCTAAAAGCTCTCCTATGTAGATTCTCGATATGTGTGCTGCTCCTGGATCTAAAACAGCTCAGCTTATTGAAGCTCTGCACCAGGATGAGGGAGGTTTACCAACTGGATTCCTGGTAGCGAATGATGCAGATAACGCCAGGTGAAATAATATTGTTTGCAGTGCTTAGAATCCATTTTATTTTGATGCTGATCGAAATCCATGTCAAAAAACATTTCTTTAGGATATACTGATTTTATTTTTAAAGAAGAATTTTAATATTATTTATCTTTGTTTCGCTTATTTTTATGCCAAACAAATGTAACAAAAAAACGAACCAAAAACGACTCAGAACCGAACGTGTTGAACGATCACCTTTGGATTGTTTCCACTTTTTTATCGAGGATAAAAAATTTAATAAAAGCAAGCTTTAAAAGTTCCAAAATCTTGGAACCAAAATGATAGTTAAAAGTTCTAAAAATGTATGAGGTGCAAAAACTGATTTGTCTGTGAAGGGGATGGGTGGGCTCTCGTATTTAACAAAAGGAAGCGAAATAGCTAGGTTGCATATTACAATGATTTCAAAACTTATTTAAATGTAGTTAATGAATTTTGTTTTGACAGCAGGACAAAATGAAAATATTATTTAATGTGAGATTTGTATTTAGGTGTTACATGTTGACCCATCAGGCTAAGAGATTACAGTCCCCATGTGTATTGATTACAAACCATGATGCCGCGATCATGCCCAATATGATGGTCAAGAAATCACCCCAGGGAAAGATTTCAATCATAGCAATTTAAAATGTACAGGAGAATCATAAAACTACTAAGTAAGAAGACGACTTTTAGACTCAATTGACACGAAACACAGCAATTATGCAGTGAACACAGAGCCATTTGTTTTAATACGTGATTTAAGCTACTGATAAAACTTGCTACAAAATTAAATACCCTTGATCAAATAATTGTTCAAACGATGGTCTAAATGAACTAATTTACCTATTTAAGAACTGATTGATCGATTTAAGGACTGAATACCTAACTAATGAATTGATTGATAGATGCATCAACCAATAATCTAATTGATATGTTAATTGAAAGGTTGCAGAAATGTTGTCTTCCTATTCCATAGTTTTATGGTTTTCTCTATTGTATGTACTTGGACTAAAACTTAATTGGATATTTTAACGGTGTTAAGATACAAAACGGAATATTTGATAGCTTTTATACCTTCATCTGATCCGAGCTGGAAACCTTCCAAATCGCTCGATCACTGTAAGCATTGATCTCGAAAGAATGTCGTCGTCGTTTTTCTTACTTAACCATAGATAAACTTTGTCAATTTTATTCCTTTTCTTTGCTTCATGCATCCATAAACGCTAGTGATTTTCTCTTAGAGAAATTAATTGCAACGCCAAATTAATATCTTTTAGCTATAAATACAAGATTATCACCTTCAGTTAGTAGTGCTTAGGTTCCATTATATTTGATGTGGATCCTGTATCCGGATTGGAATAAATGGATCCGGATCCAGGTCACGAACATTTCTTTAAGATTTACTGATTTGTTTAACAAAAGAAGAATTTTCAAATAATTTTTCTTAGTTTTTGCCTATTTTTATGCTGAAGCTTGATGAACTATTCAGAAATAAGGAGTTTTAATAGCCCAACTTTTTTTAACAGTTCAGATTTGGTTTTGAGAGTAAAAAGTATGTTTTTTAAATAAAGGGTCACTTCTAATTTCATCAACAGTCCCTTTAATGAATCAATATGTGGATTGTGCAAAAGCTTCATTATTTCCTAAAAATATATAGATTTAGAGAATAGTTTCACAGAATTCTTTGCAAGAGGACTTTGTAGAATTTTTTTTTTTTTTGCAATGGAAGAGATTCAAATTAGTTGGAATAAAAGTTCAAAGTTTCCAAACTTATTTCTAAAGGGGAAAACTAGATTATGAAGTTATAATTGGTTTTGATAATAGGATTTTTATTATTATGTTTTGAGTAGTTACAGGGCTATGGAAGGGTACTACCCCATACCCCACTGGATACCTGGATTCAAATTCTAATGAGTAATAAACAATTGGTCTAATTGATCAAAGATGATCTAATTGATCAACTGATGATCTAATTGATCAACCGATGATCTAATTGATCAACCGATGATCTTATTGATCAACTGATGATCTAATTGCTCAACAGATAATCTAATTGATCAACCGATGATCTAATTGATCTACCGATGATCTCATTGATCAACCGATGATCTAATTGATCAACCAATGATCTAATTGATCAAACGATGATCTACTTGATTAACCAGTGATCTTATTGTTCAACCGATGATCTAAATGAACTAATTTAACTAATTAAGAACTGATTGATTTAAGGACTGAATACCAAACTAATGAATTGATTGATAGATGCATCAACCAATTTGTTAATTAAAGAACTGATTGATTGATTTAGAAACTGAATATCTTTTTATTGATCTGATCGAATAACCAATGATCTAATTGATCAATTAATGAAGTACTTGGTCAATATAAAGAACAGAATCTTTTTTTGTGAAATGAAAACTCTACCAATGATCTAATTGATCGATAAAAGAACTTATTGATCAATAAAAGAACTAATTGATAAATAAAAGAACTAATTGATCAATTGATGAGTTGATTAATTGATTGAAGCTGTCTCAGGACCCTGAGTTAGTTCCTCTCAAGTTTGATCGAATCCTCTGTGATGTTCCCTGTACCGGAGATGGCACTATGAGGAAGGTAACACAACTTTTTAAAGGGAATATTCATAATTTATCTACAGGAGGGGAGGTACCGAAGGGGAGTGTTCTAATGTTAAAACTAGAATGGAGGTACCACTTGTTTAAAGGTGTTCAAATATTAACACTAGGATGGAGGAACCAATTGTTAAAAGAGAGTCGAGTGTTCTAATATTAACGCTAGGATGGAGGTTCCAATTGTTTAAAGGAAGTGTTCTAATATTAACACTAGGATGGAGGTACCAATTGTTTAAAGGGAGTGTTCTAATATTAACACTAGGATGGAGGTACCAATTGGTTAAAGGGAGTATTCTAATATTAACACTTAGATGGAGGTACCAATTGTTAAGAGTGTTCTAATATTAACACTAGGATGGAGGTACCAATTGTTAAGAGTATTCTAATATTAACACTAGGATGGAGGTATCAATTGTTTAAAGGGAGTGTTCTAATATTAACACTAGGATGGAGGTACCAATTGCTAAGAGTGTCCTAATATTAACTCTAGGATACAGATTGGAATTTGGAGGTACCAATTAATATTCTGTAAGGAATTGTTCGTGATACCATAAACGTTGATTTATAATCATACTTTTCCCAGATTTTCTTTCACTTCAAACAGCTTTTAAATAAAAAATCAAAAAGCAAGCTTTTTTTGAAATCAACAAAATTAACCATTTCTTTCAAGAGCGATAATGGGATATCTAAACAAACGACCACATAATAAGAGAACACTATATAGATGTGTAAACGCCTTTTTTTTATCTATTCAGTTGAAGTTTAACCAACTTTTTATTTAAATTAGTAAAAAAAAAAAACGGTTTAATAATAATAATCGTAATTTTGTGTTAAACTTATAAATTTGTCAGTTTTGAGTCTGTTGTAATTTTGGATATCCTTTTCGATACAACATTGATAAATAAAAATAGGTCCATTTATTCAAGAGAATTAAAATTGGTTTATAAGAAAATAAATTGGAAAAACTCCATTATTTCTCTACTCTGACATATTTTAAAAGTTCTGAAATAATTATTTTGTTCTTTTCTTCTCAATAAATCTTAGAGAAAACATTGGTTTTAAATAAAACGGAAAATATTGGATATTGAAAAGAAGTTATACTACTCCCAGCATAGTTTTTACAGGAAAGGAATCGAGTTCATGCCACAATCTCTATATCTTTCAAACTTAGACTATTTGATCTAACAGAAGTTATAGTTTGAAATATCTAAAATCTACAGCATTGAAATCAGAGTTTGTGGCAAAGACTTAATTCCTTTCTTCTTGATTTTGATATCTTATTTAGTCAAAATAAATATATTTTATTATTCAATATTGGTAGATAAAAAATATGAAAACACATAGTTTTATTTTTATCGAAACCGATTTTAATAGTTTTGTAAAATGTAAAATATATAAGATGTTGAATCTATGATTTAAGAATCAGAGCAACATGATTAAATAAAATTAAAATAAAAACAATTTAAAAAATTCACCTGAGCTTTAGAATCAGTCTAATACAGTTCTTGTTACAGACTAGCTGAAGTACTCGGCGTTGCCTGCGGAAAAAAATTGAATTTAAGAAATGATTTTTAAAAAAACATCAAATTTTTATAGCCAATGTTACCCAATACCCATGCTTCCCTCCAAAATTTCAGCCGATTTGGTCCTGCTGCTTAGCCAGCTTTTACTAATATATAGTATAGCATAGAATAGTACAGGAGATTTGGTCCTGCTGTTTAGCCAGCTTTAGCTAATATATAGTATAGTAGAAGATTGCTGGCAAAGCTTGAAAAATTCTGTATAATTGATTTCTTTGTCAAATAAAAATGTAAATATACAATTCCATTTTCAACTTTACATTTTTATTTGACAAAGAAATCAATTATACAGAATTTTTCATGCTTTGCCAGCAATCTTCTACTATACTATACTATAAGCGAAGTGCTTTATTATATAAATTGATATTATTTCAAGAATCATTCTCCTGAATAAAAAAAAATAAAATTGAAACCAAACCGATTTTAGTAATTATGCGTGACATACGTGCATCTTTAATTTTCACAGGGGATACAAAATTCCAGTAAAAATGCAACCGTAAAACAAACAAAATTTTGTTGATTATCTTGATTTTATCGGTAATTTTTTTAGAAAAAAATTTTATTTACATTTTTTTTGTGATACCTACTTATGGACCATGCTTCAGATAAATTTGAGACACAAAGATTAATTGTTTCAAACAAACCAACAAACGTCAATATTTTTAGGACGGCATTTATTTTAAAAAAAAAGAATTCAATTCCGACCAGCCATGAACCTTTCTTGGATGATAAACAAAGCTTTGTATTTATATTCTCCCTTGACATATTTTTTTTTTTGCTTTCTTTTCAGGCTTCAAGTAGAAAATTTTCTTTAGAATTTCTCTAGAGAATAGTTTTAGTTCTTTTTTGGATTGAAGATCTACTCCTTTCATGTTCTAAACTCATGAACATTTCCCAGTTTTTAAACTTTCAGTTAAGAGAATTTTATATTTACAATTTTAATTTAATCTGGGTCACAAGTTTTGTATTGTAAAACAAAGGACAAAGTAATTATCTGTGCCGTCCTATACATTAAGTTAATTACTTTTTGATACATAAGGCTTCTAGGTAGTTTCTAGTAACACATTTATTTAGATCGGCCAATAACCTTTCCTGTGGTCATTTTTAGTTGCCACAAAAATGTTGGCCCGATTGATTCAGCTGTTTTGACATTTATTAAATTCAAACTTACAGACAGAAGGGTAGAAATAATGCAATGCAATGCAATGCAATGCAATGCACATTCCACTTAGATTTTGGCGTATTTTGCTGTTTAAATTGCCACAGTTTTTCCACTTTATAAAAATAGATCACTAGTCAAATGTAGGTATTTAAGATTTAATTATACAAAAATCTAACCTTTCAGGGTTCTCCCAGTACCTTCATGAAGAGAACAAATTATTTGGTGTAAAGCTTGAAAAGATTGAGTATCATGGTTTGCCCCTGTCTTCTTACACAAATACTCGCATAATATATCCGTAATCCTATTTTTTGTCAATTGCTCATAAAAACACCATAAAAACACCTGAACTAAAGAAATAAAACATAGGGTCGGATTCTGAATTAAGGCTGGTATGTTTTGCAATATTGTTTAGCTTGCATATTATATACTCAATAATTGGCAAAACGTACCTGAAAAAGTATGATTTTTGATCATTTTTCATTGTTTTATGCTCAAGATAATATTTTTAATGCTTATTTTCCGTGATATCCTACCATTTTTCGAGCTTTGAAGAATAAAATTTTAAGACTGCCAATGACTTGTAGACCCCAATCTTACAGGTTATTTATTCATTTCAGACCTTTAAATGGTGTTTTTAAGAGCAATTGTTAAAAAAAATGGGAATGCGGAATTGTGAGATGAGAATTTATATAGTAATACAGGGGCAACACTAAGATACTCAAATATCTTTTAGGATGTACATTGTACACCAAAATTTCGTTCTTTTTGTAAATATTTTACCTAAGATACCTGGGAGAACCCTGAAAGGCTGGATTTTTTTGTACAATTGAATTTATCTGAAAACCCTACATTTGACTATAACAAGCTTCTGATCGGATACTGGTCAATAAATATCAATATTTTCTTAATAACAAGTATTGTAGTTTCACTGATTTATTAGTATTATCTTGACGTCTGTGATATTTTTACAATGTATATTCTATCTAATTGTTAGGATCAATTATTCGTGGTAAACCTTGATTTGGTTTATTCTAATTTTTTAATATCAAAACATCCTGGAACCAGATTTTATGAATGAAGAGAAGAAGTGAACCTAAATCGATGCACACAAGAAGTGGTTAATAATCTTAATATAAAAAGTTTCACTGCTTATAAACAGGGGCGTATACACTACAGTGTGGGGGGATGCCATGGTGGCTCCCCTGGATAAGTAAAATCTTAGATTTCCAGGAATTTATAGGGTATGCCCTAAACCTTATTTTAATTTAAACATTTTAGATTAAAATTAGCTGAAAATGAATTAAAGATTGCATAAAATGATAGTAAAGAAGGAAATTCCAAAGTTTGGATTCAGATCATGAATTAGGCCCATACATTTTCCTTACGAATATGCAAATGTATAAGTTTCTGGAAGTACTTAGTCCAAAATATTTTTGATTTAAATTACTTTTACTTTTTAAAGCCATCTTATGAGCTAATTTCTTTCCAAAAATTTGCAATAACAAAAAACAAAGATACATTTAATCAGTGAGAGCAGATTAGAGCGATAATTCCCTTGCTTTTGGTTTTCTTCTTGATGTTTTGCGAATTTTATTTTATATTTTATCAATACTCTTAAATCTTTATTTATAAAATTGTAATTTTATCTGTAATATTTTTATTTTCAGCGCACTTTTAGAATTTAATTTAGTTGGATCAGTTTTAGAATGTAGTCTGAAGTCATGCCAAACTCTGTAAAGCCTCAATCCATCTAAATTTATTACATTTACTTCGAAATGATATTGTAGAAGTATGACGTTTCTAAAAGTCTGATTTGATTTGAGTCTCTTTTTGAAAATATATAATATATTCCAAAAAAAATATAAGACTCGAATTTTTTTAGACCCCTGATATTTGGCCTAAATGGAATATATTTATAACCCTGATATCTGGCCTAAATGGAATATATTTAGAACCCTGATATCTGGCCTAATGGAATATACTAAGAACCCTGATATCTGGCCTAAATGGAATATATTTAGAACCCTGATATCTGGCCTAAATGGAATATATTTATAACCCTGATATCTGGTCTAATTGGAATATATTTAGAACCCTGATATCTGGCCTAATGGAATATACTAAGAACCCTGATATCTGGCCTAAATGGAATATATTTAGAACCCTGATATCTGGCCTAAATGGAATATATTTAGAACCCTGATATCTGGCCTAAATGGAATATATTTAGACCCCTGATATCTGGTCTAAATGGAATATATTTAGAACCCTGATATCTGGTCTAATTGGAATATATTTAGAACCCTGATATCTGGCCTAAATGGAATGTGATGAATGGACCTAATCTCCACGGACTACAATATAGAATACTTAAACGTGGTATTGAACTTTTAGAGGTTAGTGAAGATTTTATTCAATTTATAAAAAAAGAGGGTTACTTGACATTACGTTTACAGTAATTGGGCGTTTTGTGATTCGGCATTTTGTTTTGGGCGTTAAGTGACATTGGGTGTTTTTTAATTGGGCGTTTCGGAAAAATGGCCTTTTTGTAATTTGAAGTTTTGTTTTTGAGCGTTTTTTCCCACTCTTTAATATCATCTTTCTGATTACTAAATCACAAGGAAAAGAACTCAAGTTAAACTAAATACAATTAAATACATTCTGCCTGTATCGACATATTCTCAGTTTTAAACTCTAATTCAAATTTCGTCGAAAACAGCGTAAAAAAGACGAAAAAGAAATATTTGATTTTAAGTCAAACTGTTGAGCCTTTCCTTGTACTTGATTTGACTCCCCCCCCCCCCCCCTAAATACCATTTTTGATGATCAAATATGACAAAAGATACATCATTGGAAAGAAAGGGAAAGCTCTTATGCCTATACTTTTAGAATCTACAAAATCCAGTTTTATAGCAGAAATTTTTGCAAAAATATGTCCAAAGAAACGACCCGTTTCCTTATATCATAGGCTTTCCAGGAAAAAGTCGTCATTCAGGCAGTGTGCTTGATGCCTCTGGCAGTTAGTGTAAAAGCCCGGTTATAGGCCTGAAGAAAGGGCTATGGATATTCAGGAAAAGCCGGAAATTTTCAGAACCCTAAGAACAAAAAACTTTGAGTTATGAAAAAAAAATTACAGAGGGGTCAAATTTACCCCCCACCCCTGCAGGAATAGGGTTAATCAAGGATTCTGAGG
Source organism: Eurytemora carolleeae (assembly GCF_000591075.1). Taxonomy (NCBI): domain Eukaryota; kingdom Metazoa; phylum Arthropoda; class Copepoda; order Calanoida; family Temoridae; genus Eurytemora; species Eurytemora carolleeae. The sequence continues at coordinate 129,081 of NW_019396097.1, read as the reverse complement.
AAACCTAATACAAATGTTAATAAGATTTGATTTTTTAAGGTTTATCTTTTTTCCAAATAAGATTAACTTAATTAAACTTATCTTCTTTTCTGACATTGGTTTTTCTTTTTATGGTTTCTTTAAAGGGACTGTAAAGGAAAAATATAAGGGGGTATGTGCTGAAACCTGAGAACGATACCTATAAGAACGTTGAACGATACCTATAAGACATCTATCTGGTGTTCCTTTCTCGAGAAATTGATATAAAACTGTGTCAAAATTATACGAAAATTCATAAATATACAATAAAAAGTAAAAAAGTAGTAGGTTAGCAAATAGGCAACCAATCTAAACACGATTATACTGGTCATGTGATTCCTGTCTGTATCACGTGACAAGAATACTGCACTGCCATTGGCCGAAGTCCTGGTGACGTAATACGGACTTTACGGACATGATATTATCAATTATATCTATTAAAAATGGAAAATTAAAATTTAAAAATTATAATAGGAGCAAACCTGAGATTCTCAGGCTCCTGTGGGATATAATTGTGTTTAGATTGGTTGCGTATTTGCTGAAAATGATTTGTTTAAACCTACTACTTAAATACATTATTATATAATTATCAATAATTTCTCAGGTTGGGGGTAGGTTAGTATACAGCACTTGCAGTTTTAATCCAATAGAAAATGAGGCGGTTATTCACAGGTGAACTTTATTTCTAATATTCATTATCGAAATATACTATTATCGACACGTTTTTGAGATATTTTGAACACGTTTAAAGGCGCAGATATCAAATATATTGTTTAAAAATACTGATCCGTATCATGGGATTTCTAACAAACAATGGACAATCTGTATAGTGTCTCTGAAAAAAAGTGGGTTAAAGCTTTTTTTTAGTAATTGTAAGTGCGTTATCAGGTAGAAAACCAACCTATGGAGGGGGTTGTCGATAATTGTATGATAAAACTCACCAGAATGCATTTGATAAGTATACAGAAAAGACTTAGTATAACCTTAAAATCTTCTTATTTTTAAAGGGAGTGTTCGGGAAAAATGAAAGGGGGTATAAAATGCGATAAAAAAGCGCTTTTGATCGCTTCTAATCTTACTTCTTTCTGTTGCGTCTATAAGGAGAAAATTGTTAAAAACGACTAATACCGAAGAACGTAGTATCCATACAAATTCAGAAAGATGCAACATATGACTTAGACCGTAAAAAAATCTATTTAATTTTAAACAAATCATTCAGATATTGCACCCTATGTTTATCGATTATCTTTCGCCACATTTTTATATAGTTGATTTATCATAATATGTTTTGATTTTATTTTTTAAAATAACATTTAGCTTCCAACTTGTTTTCGAACATTCCTGGAAAATATGAAAATGTCGTCTTCATTACCAAAAACAGGAATAAATGTTTTTATAAGTAACTCTCAGATCATAACAAGATAGAAGTAAGATTAGAAGCGATCAAAAGCGCTTTTTTATCGCATTAAGCCTATACCCCCTTTAATTTTTCGCGAACACTCCCTTTAAGAGTTATAGTTCGTTATTATAGTCTTATTCAACTTAGTGTAATTTCATGAGATCCACCATTTGTAGATTAGCATACCCAATTTACAACGGTGTCCTGTATTTCAATGATGCGGAAGATATCGTTGTTTTTTCTATCTTAAAGTACATTGTTAATTCAGACAATTTCCTTTACTGTTACGGCAGCAGAAATCGGCTAGTCACTTTTAAAGAGAAAGTATTTAAAAATAACCAATTTTCAAAGATAAAATCATTTTTCTTATATATTCTTGAGCAGACACAGACAATGACATTCAGGGTACCATTGTGAATCGAGCCAGTCTATATATGGAGAGTCTCTTGATATCATGTCAGCAGTCCCTTTAAATAATTAGAGGACTGATGTAGGGATTGTTAACACTCAAAATTCTAGACTGTTAAAGGAAGGAATGGGTAGCCTGGAGTTACTAGACAATGAGACCTTCCTACTTGGACTCCAGTACTCCCAATTTATATTCATTGAATTATTCTTGATTGCTGAAGGAGGATGAGGGAAGCCTGGGTGAGGGTTGTCTGGAGTTCCTAGATGTAGAGTCCTTCCTACCTGGACTTCAGTACTCTTCATTAATATTCATTAAACTATTCTAGACTGGTGAAGGAGGGTGAGGGTAGTCTGGAGTTCCTAGATGTAGAGTCCTTCCTACCTGGACTTCAGTACTCTCCATTAATATTCATTAAACAATTCTAGACTGGGGAAGGAGGGTAAGGGTAGTCTGGAGTTCCTAGATGTAGAGTCCTTCCTACCTGGACTTCAGTACTCTCCATTACTATTCATTAAACTATTCTTGACTGCTGAAGGATGGTTAGGGTAGCCTGGAGTTATTAGATGTAGAGTCCTTCCTACCTGAACTCCAGTACTCCCCATTAATAGTCATTAAACTATTCTAGACTGGTAAAGGAGGGTAGGGGTAGTCTTGAGTTACTAGATGTAAAGTCCTTCCTACCTGAACTCCAGTACTCTCCATTAATATTCATTGAACTATTCTAGACTGCTGAAGGAGGGTGAGGGTAGCCTGGAGTTCCTAGATGTAGAGTCCTTCCTACCTGAACTCCAGTACTCTCCATTAATATTCATTAACCTATTCTAGACTTCTGAAGGAGGGTGAGGGTAGCCTGGAGTTCCTAGATGTAGAGTCCTTCCTACTTGGACTCCAGTACTTCCCATTAATATTCATTAAACTATTCAAGACTGCTGAAGGAGGGTGAGGGTAGCCTGGAGTTACTAGATGTAGAGTCCTTCCTACCTGGACTCAAGTACTCCCCAGGTCTTTCTAGCTGGATACTAGCGGACAGACAGGGGAACTCCTATACTAGGTACACAAAGACAAACTTTTCCTAATTTGTTGTCCTGGATAAAACTGTCCTGCTCTGAACTAAACTTGTCCTATCCCGCCCTGGCCAATACTGTCCTATTCCCAACTAAAATTCTAATCAAAACTCGTTCTACTCCTTGCCAAACTGTCCTTTATTGTCCTACACTTAACCAAAACTGTTCTATTCATTCTACACCCCAACCCGTGCTACACTCTCGACAAAAACTGTCCTTTTCCGTACTCCTAATCAAATTTTCATAAACTATGAACCAATTGTTAATTAATTTAGTGCAGTACAAGTTCAGTTAGAAAAATTATTTTTGTAAAATTTAAAGTTGTCTTCAAGGACGCTTTGCCTTTTCTCTTTTTTATTCTGACCACCCATAGATTTTGATGTATGGTCCATAGAAATATTGAGCCCTTCAGTCCAGCTATTTTTGATCAAAATTAATCATAACGTTTGTTGTATAGTATGGAGGATGTACCTGAAAGCCTTGTCACTATTATCCGACCTCAGATGTTCCCCCCAGCACCTGAAGAGGCTGCCAAGTACAACCTCAACAAGTGTATCAGGTTTGTTATTAAAAAGGCTGTAATTGTAGAAGTCATCATGCATTTTATATTGGTACTCTTTGATTAGAACCTTAATTTAATAGAAAATAAGGAAGATTCCGTCAGGTTTTTTTTTGATTAAGTCAGTTTTAATTTGAAGATTTCTCCGTTGCTTCTTATAAGCAAGAAATGCGCAAGTTACTCTTGCCAAGAACCCGCAAGTGAATATGAATAGTTTAAAGAAACAAAAGCAGATGACTCCGGAGGTATGTCATACAAATAAGAAAATACGTAATTTTGAGAAGAGTTGATGACTTGATTGAAATCCAATTTTTAGTTTTTCAACCCTTTTTTATCAATAAATTGCTTTGTATTTTTTTTAATCAGAGACCTAAATATAATGTAAACTGTTTATTAATATGCACAGTTTTTATTTGCGAGTATTATCTCTTAGTGCATATACTGCTATGATAATCAAAAAAAAATATAATATTTGGTACTGCATTTAATCTTAGCTTTTAAGGATTAGGATCAACGGAGAGGGGGGGAGGGTTGAAAAAAAATCCTGAGGAGCTAGATGACCTATTTATATGAGATTACATCAAAATATGCAACTGCCCTTATAAGTCAGGTTTACAAAGACAAATTCTGAAAGTAGACTATGCCTAGAACCAACATGTAGATTTTTAGAAATCCCTGTTAGGTCCTTTTTGAGAAAATTTCATTTAAACTGCTTCGTGTAATTTTGACTTATAAAAGGCGTTTAACTTAAAAGTTTTCGGGAGATTCTTAAGAAATTTAAAATGTTCTAAGCTTTCCTGTTTATTTTTTATCATCAAATGATATATTTATCAATGTAGAATTAACAAATCGGAAGAAAATATAAACCACAAAAACAATGTTTTATAGGGAATAAAAATTTAAGCAGAATTCAGTTGTATAAATCTAGTTTTCTCCTTCACTATTCGTCAAGTTTGAAGTTTTAGAAATACTGTTAATATAGTTAATTCAGTAAATTCAAATATTCTTTATTTTTAAATTCATTCAATTGTCTTCTAATATCTATAGATGATTTATCAATTATTTTTTTTTAAACAAAGATGTATTATATAATTTTTCACTTTTTTTTATTAAATTGTAATATCCAATCAAAACTAAAAGATACCTAAAATTGAAAAATGTGCATATTATTATATAGCGTACATTATATTAGAAAAAACTTCAAAAACATTTTGTTAGAGTGTGGGCTCTATTTCTCTTAACAGGATTGTCTCGATTTCTAGCGGAAGATAGCAAAGGGGGGGGGGGGGGGGGGTGGTTGGGTGATAAATAAATAAAATCTTCACTTTTCACGTAAAATAATATTTTTTCCTACCACCTTTTTTTAAGAGGATGATGATTAAGTAATCAAAAAATTTGACGAAAATCGTTGCTGAACATCATTACTCTTTGATATAATTCTTAAAAGATGTCATTTCTGTTAAAAGGCTTCTATATTAATTAGGTGTTATAAGCCGGATTATCTTTGAAAATTAGAATTCTTTTCAGAGGAGAGTAGAATATTGACAAAAGGGATTTTTAATTGGGATATTATGTTTACATAACTGCTAATACCCTTATTACCAAGCAAAATTTTGTTTTTAAAACTATATTTTTAGTTTTTGATATTGTTTGTAATTTAAGGGGTTCCTTTGTGATTGTAACAAGTGAAATTTATTGTTTTTGGACAAGTGAATTGTTGGCAGTAAAAGGTGTGTACAAAATGATGTGGGAGGCAAAATTAAGAACAAAATATGAAAAATATTCCACAAGAAATCATGTGTATTTTGTTATTGGCAATAACTATTTCGTTTTTAAAAAAGTTTTAATGTTTTTTTAGCTTCCAAAATTGTTTATTCAAAACATTCAAAGTGATGATGTATGATAATTCTTTACTAATTGTGTAATAAATATTGGGTAACAAGATATCTGTAATCCCAAACTATGTTGTACATTATTACTCATCTACATTTATAGAACATCTACGTAAAACCCATTATTTATCTGAACTGCGCTTCAATTAAATACGTAATATAGTTATCTTAATCATGTGATATATATATACATTGTGTTTGTGTGTTGACATTGATAGTCAAGTAGAACTAAGTTGTACTTGGATAGATATGGGTCTGAGAGCAATTTATGGAGTAGGGCATTTACTACAAAAGTGGTAGCAGCGGGGAGAGTCAAGGAACCCTGGTTAAATGCCACAGACTCCCAAGAAACAAAAATACAGCTGATTACCTGGTTTTAAATAGTAATAGGAGAAAACTGTGTCAGAGGAACAGTAACAGTGAAGCAACAAGTTATGGACAGTTTTGATAAAGAACCTAATATCAGAAGGATAAACACGAAGGAAACTAGAAGAGAAGATGGAAAACTTCGAAGCAAAGAATTGGAAGCCCTGTTTAGAAAAACTTGAAGAACCAAGGACGTTAAAAAGGAGAAAAATCAACAGAAAATGAAGACAGAGAGAAAAAAAAACATAAAAGAGTTCAAAATGAAGATATGGAAAACAAACAATGGAAATGATACACAGAACTATTTGAGAAACCCAACATTCAGTTGTAGAAACGAAATTCAGAAATAAAATGACAGATACCTATGTAAATTCCATAGCTGTATTCCAGAACAAATGCAGAGTTAGACAAACACAGAAGGGACAGTAAGAAAGCTAATCCTGTTCCAGAGAATCAACCAGAAAGTTCAGGTAGACCACCAGCCAATAAGAAGGGATTGAAAGTAAGTCCTATAGTTGTGAAAACAGGTTCCAACCCTCCTACCCTCACAGCTCCAGCTGAGAATGATGTTGACGCAAATGACATTGTAGAAAGAGCTTACAGAGGCAAGAAAAATGCAGCTGGAACAGAAGCAAATGAAACTAACAGAATTAGAGAAAAATTTAAGAGAAAATGATAGATGAATCAAATTAAATAAGAACAAACCTGGATAAGGACCCAGTGACGAAAATCAAGACAAATCAATAAAACAGCAGGAAAAATGCCGAAGAAAATCAGGAGCAGCTAGGCAACAAGAAAAATATCTATTCCGTTTGAATGGAAGTTTTAGACACGATAATGACAGGATACAGCAGGGATCAATAATGAGTAAACAGGGGCAAGAGATGATGATACCTGTATGGGACAAAGGCGAAAAGAAAGGGGGATGGTGCCACAAAGATAGAGAGTGCATATATAGCACCAGCAAGCAAAAAAGGCGAGGTATTAGTAGCAGTCAATTTAAATTAAGAATCAAGTAAGGATCACCAGTCTCAGAAAACACATAGAACTAGAAGGAGCAAGATAGTGTCACACATAGTAATGTTGTAATCGTGTTTCTTCTGGCAGGTTTTGGGTTTGGAGAACTCCTCAGACTGGAAGGAAAACAGCCACCTTCTACAGGTCCATGACAGTGAAGACAGTGTAGAAGTAAATCAAATTCTTGGTAAATAAAAAAAAATATGAAAACAGAACATGTTAAAAGTTTAACAAGATAGCTGAGACAATAGAAGAGAACAGTGGAATAGATGAACCACAGAATGCAGTGAGGGCCAAACAGTCAGTCAACAGGGACCCAGACTCAAGTTTAGACCTGGAGCCAGACATAAATCTGGAGAGAGAGTTTGATGCAGTAAGAAAGAAAATACACTTGAGGGAGCCCATTGGTTTAGCGTTGAAAGTTGTTGGGATTGCGTCCGTGCATTGACATTGATAGTCAAGTGGAACTGTTGTACCTGGATAGATACGGGTCCAAGAGCAATTTATGGAGAAGGCATTTACTACAATTGTACAGGCCATGTACTCCACTTCCAAAGGTCAATCTGTTTGTTACAGTACTTGGGGTGGATTTCTGAAAACATTTTTTTGTCACTTATTTTCAATTGGACCTCTTTAAGAGTGGAATGTCGGATTAACAACGGTACCCTTAAATGTAACATTAATTTTAATTCATTTTTTTCACAGTAATTTTTAAAACTATAAGACATTTACAGGGTTATCCAAATGAATCAAATTTTTTCATAAAGCCTTAATTCTAAAATGTAAGCAAAATAATGAACTGGAAGGAAGGGAGAGGACTTTAAAGTTTAGGAGGGGGNAAAATCAAAACTTTTATATTATCTTGTTCTTACAATATCCCCTGTGGAAACTTTTACACGGAAGTTGGTCATTTTTATGTCAAAACCATGACCAGCTGGGGGCGGAAGAGGGAATATGTGATACAAAGATTTGAATTTTTTTCATTTGATTAATGAAATGATGCCTGATTTTAATACTTACCGCTATTTATTAATGTGTTCTGATTAGGCAAACGCATTAAAAGTTATCCATGTCTCGAAGAAATTATGTTTTAATTTAAAAAAAGACGACATTGGCGAGAAAATAAACTTTTTGCGTTTTGCCCCTTACATAACACATTTTAGAACTAAAATAGCAATTATTTATTTAAATTTAAAACTAATACCTGGACCGGACCATAGTCAAATGTCTTTCCTATTGCGGTCTAGATCCCTCAAGGTTATTATGCTTCTTATGTTACAGGATCCTCCCTCATCAGCAGAATACAGGCGGGTTCTTTGTTGCTCTCATTGGGAAGAAAGCTCTGGGAGGTTGGGAGAAGAAGGAAAAGAAGAACTGGGAATATAAGAAGGGAGCAGGGAAGAATGGCAATGAAGATGTAAACGGAGCAGAAGACGAAGGAAAGAATGGAAAGGAAGAAGAAGGAAAGGAAGGAGATGGAAAGGAGAATGAGAAGGAGGAGGAGAAGGGGCATAACAAGCATTACAGGGAGAAGGATGGAGGGGGGCCTCCAAAGAAGAAAGGAAGATATCAAGGTTTCAGAGAAGATCCATTTACCTACCTTCAGGTACAGGGGTTTATATTTTTTCAGAATGAGAAGGGAAAATGATTTTTGATGATGCGGTATAAAAAAAAATGCCATCTAGAACCAAATTTTTCATTCTTTTTTATGCTTTTACTAAAAAATATACACATATTCCTCTTAAAAATCAACTAATTTACCCTATTCAGTGAGAGAGAGAAAAAAACCGCTCTTATATATCCATTATAAGCCCAAATTCTTAAAATTAAGAGCCTATTTGAACACTTAAGACTATTCCTTATGGCCCAAATTTTCGGAATTAATAACAAAACTGAGCTTATCTTAACGTTCATCGGTTTCCTTATGGTCCAAATTCTAAGAACTAGGAACAAAATTGAGTCTATTTTAACACTCGCAAAATTCCTGGAAAGTCCCAATTAATAGATGTTTTCTCTTGATGTTCATGTTCATGTTCATGTTCATGTTCATGTTCATGTTCGTATTTGATGTAATTAAACTTGATTAGAAAATCTCGAATATTTTTTGTAAGATATTTTTATTTAGCAATGTATTTCTTTTATATTTTACAGACAACAACACATAATGACCTTTAAGGTCTTTGCCGTGCTGAATGTTATGATTATGATTTTGGTTTTATGATATTGCTTAGGTCGAGGTTTACAGTGTATCACTATGTATCGGGCATGCAAGTCCTAAAATACGTAGACAGTCTCTTTAATGATTATGTAATAATAATACTATTTAAAGGAAAATGACCCTCTGTTTGCAACAATTAAATCTTATTATGGACTCGAACTTGATTCAGGTAAGAATAAAAGTCCTTAGAGGGGAACAATCTTTAATCCGTATGATTATTGTCATTATTATGATTATTATGATGATTATACTTATGATTATGATTATGATTATGATTATGATTATGATTATGATTATGATTATGATTATGATTATGATTATGATTATGATTATGATTATGATTATGATTATGATTATGATTATGATTATGATTATGATTATGATTATGATTATGATTATGATAATTATTATGATTATGATTATGGTTATTATTATTATTATGATTATGATTATGGTTATTATTATGATTATTATTATGATTATTATTATGATTATTATTATGATTATTATTACTATAGAATGTTTTCTACGGAGAAGTAAAGACGACAGCAAGAAGGTGTGCAATCTCTATTTTACAACTCTACAAGTTAAGGATATAGGTTAGTGTATTCTCCACTATCATAAATAGTATATAGAACAAATCTAGCAAATTGTTGATATGGAAGGTCATGTTGTTATTTTCTGAGAGTAAGTGATACCCCCCCTCCCTCCCTCTTAAAGTATACAACTTGCAAATCTGTCCTATCCACATCGCTCGGCCCCCTACCCTGTCCTAGCTGCAGCACTTGTTCCCTACCTTCTAAATAATTCTGCGTGCTATTTAATATGCAAAAATATCAGTTTTCCGTTTTCCTTGAAAGTTTAAAAAAACAATTTCCCTAAATGAAAATATTTATAACAATAATTACCCCTGCACTATCTCTAGGATTTAATTTATTTAGTTATTATTTGGATTTCAATGAAAAACATTTGAAACGAATTCATTTAAATTTCGTTATCGACAGAAAAATAAATATATTAATAAACAGAGTTACCCACAAAGGATGAGGCGGTAAAGACGACATGAAATTCTTCAAATATGAAGTTTCCAATGTTTAATTATCTGTGATAAATATTTAAAGAATTTTCAAAGAAAGAACCCATTTTACAGTTGCAGGATATCATGAATATAAGGAAACAAGCAGTATAAATTGCGCACAGTCGTCTCTGAAGTCTCATCCTTTATGGGTAACACTGTACCTGGAGCCTGGTCATTCATCCTTGTGAAATTTTATACATTTTTTGAACAAGTTAGTTTAGTTAACAGTTGAGTTGATCTTGTCAAATAGGAAATCTTTTGTTAAAAGTTTTTAAAAGTTTTAAGATTCTATCTAGAAATTTGAAATGAATTCAGCCAAATTTAGAATTTCCTCGCATCAAAAATTAAGATTAAAAATAGAAAAAGAATGACGGGGTAATGAGAATAGGGGCCAAAGGGGTTTTAACTTACAAATATTTTTTTTCAAAAAAGCTGTCTTTGATAAATTAGAATAATAAATATTACAAGGGAAATTAGTTCCAAAACTAACACTTGGCCCATTTCTATCACCAAGTGTTAAAAATGGGCCAAATCTGCAAAGTTATCTTTTTCCAGCGTATATATCTTTAAATCCAAGTGGAGTTGTCAAAACTACACCAAACATTTATTAAAAATTGCTAAAACTATCGAAACAAGAAATGTCAACTTTAAACTAATATTAAGATGTGAGAATTAGTTATTGATGATATTGGTTTTCATTTTCGAACATATCACTATTTTTAAACAATTACCGCATTTAAGCCTATTTCGTGTTTTCGGAACATATCCTGGTTTTGAGACAATTACTCGAATTCATATCAATTTCAATTTTCAAGCATTTACGCACTTACATATTTTGATAAGGTAAAATATAAGCAAAATTTGAAAACAAAAAATACTGTTTTTTATGATTTAAAAATCAAAACTTTTATATTATCTTGTTCTTACAATATAGATTAAACTAGAAATCTGGGAAATTGTTTATTTAGAATGCGGGAAATGAAATTAAATTTTTTCTCTCATTTAACAACTAAAATCTAGAAATTAAGATTTTAGAAATAATTCAGCAGTTAATTTAGTCTTCATAAGAAAATTTTTACTTTCAGTGATGTATTTTGTAAGTTATGAAAGTGAGCTTTGTTCTGAAAAGTGGATTATACTCAAAAACGGGAAAGCTGGGTTTGTCTCAAAAACGCGACAATGTTTCAAATTCAGGATATGTAAGAAAATGACATTGTCTTGTAAACGGTCAAGGTTTTTAATAGAACTACTTTTATAATTTTAATTTAATAAACTAGTTTTTAATTGGGAATTGTTGTACTCGTCATGCTTAATAAAATGTTGCTCATAGTTTTTATTATCGACTTTTACTCTGGATATGGGCTGGGATCCCTAAACCCCAGTCTTTCAATTTGTTAGTTTTAGAACTTATGTCCCCTGAAGTAAATACCACGCAGTACAAACAATATTAGATTCGTGCTAAACGGAAGTGTAAAAGTAATTTTAAGTAAATAGTTAATCAGGATTGATTAGAAGTCTGATTTAATTTCATTTCATTTAATCCAGCAATTTAACACAACAACAAAAAATGTGTATTATTTTATCGTAAAAATTTATATTTTTCTAGTTGAGAACAACAAGGAGAAAGTCAAACTGATCAACACTGGTGTCAAGGAAACCATAAATATTTTAAATATTTCAAATATTTTAAAAATTGATATATATTGTTCCTCCCATATTTGCAAAATTCTAATGCTAAGTATTTACATATCAGGCTTTTTACTGAATAAATTTAAATAATTCATAATCACAGAATGTCGCAGTTTCTTTTTAAAACCTAAGTTTTTAGCGATATTTGAATTGACGTGCTTACAAAAGCATGTTAAAAAATCAGGAATAAGCTTGTCTTAAAAAATCTTGGTTTTTTTAAATTTTACTTCTTATCATTTTCAGCATTTTTTGGAAACACATTTTCTCTTTTTTACTCTATGTTCAGCATCTAACTAAATAAAAAAAAAATGAAATAAGAAAATCGGTTAGTTTAAAAATAGTTGAACTAGACCAAACACGATTTTTTTCGATTCAATTTTCATCACGTATTATCTATATAATAAAAACAGGACATTCGTATATATATATATATATATATATATATATATATATATATTGCCTAAAGCCAGCCAAACGGCTGGACCGAATGGGCTGAAATTTTTAGTGGACACTCATCGAAAAAAAAAATTCTCAACTTTTTTCCACGGGCAACGCCGGGCCCTTCACCCAGTTTTTTAATATTTTTATTGAATATCATAGTTTTATTGATTTTGGGGAAATGTATATCCCTATCATAGATCTAATTGTAGTTTATTGAATAAGAAAGAAAGCTGTAACATATATAGCTTAAACTCTCGGTGGTAAGAGGTTGAGTGAGTTTTTCATAATTTTTTTTATACTTGGTTGGAAACCCAGCTTAGACTAACAATTAACCTTTCTCTGTAAGTCAACTTACTCAACTTTAAATCTTTAAACCAAGCTAAGAACATTCCCATGGTATTGCCGAGTTCTCCAATTATGAGACAAATCGATCATGGAGTTCATGAGTTATGATTGGACATACAAATAATAGTCAGACAAACAAACATATATTATTACTTTCTATGTATTGATGCTGAAGAATGTCTAAACATGAAGCACTCTGTACAATAATAATCTTTCTTAATAAACAAAGGAAAATGTTCTGAACTTATACATACAGTATTGGATTAGTTAAACATTTAAACATTAAGTTATATTAACACACTACCTTATTAAAACAAAGTTTTCTATCTATCTATATCTTACTTTGGTTGTCTGTCTGTTAATGTCCAAAAAAAACGTCAAAACGGCTGAACTGATCGGGCCCAATTTTTTTTGTTGGACCTCGTGTGACCCCAGGGAGGGTTCATGGATAATCGAATTTTCAAAAATTGGCCTCTAACTAAATTGGATTTTGAAAATTTTGAAAATCAACGTAATTTGAAAGACTAGTTAGTTTATATATATACTTTGCTTGTCTGTCTGTCTGTTTGTATCCAATTAACGTCAAAACGCCTGAACCGAACGGGCCCACAGTTTTTTGTGGGACCTCGCGTTACCCCAGGGAATGTTTATGGATTATCGAATTTTCACATATTTGCCTCTTACAAAATTAAAAATCCATTTTTTTACTTTTTGTTTTTATTTTACAATGTACGATATGTTCACAATTGAAATAGAAGATAGGCGCGAAGCGCCCCAAAAGCCTAGTGTACCCATATAAACTTTGGTTGTCTGTTTGTTTGTTTCTTTGTATCCAATAAACGTCAACACGGCTGAACCGATCACGACCAAATTTTGTGTGGAACATCACGTGACCCCAGGGAAGGTTTATGGATAATCAAAATTTTAAAATTTTGCTTCCAACAAATTTCGATTTTTATAAAATTATGAGAGTCCACTAATTTATTTTTTTTAATCAGCAAACTTGTTTGTTATTGTTTTACAAATGCAATTGAAATTGGGGATGGGCGCGAAGCGCCCTTAAAGCCTAGTACATATATTGAGAAGATACATACATCATTGAGATACTTAAACATTAAACACAGTTATATTTCATATTTTTTCATATTTTTATTCAACTACAAAGCACGAGATAATACAAATAAAAAATCACAATTTACTATGTAGTTTGGACCCGCCTAACCAGAGTAGGTTGTTTTCATATTCAATCCT
>NW_019396097.1:74274-115311 GCF_000591075.1 Eurytemora carolleeae | reverse complement strand
ATTAGTATTATGTTGTGGTCTAAATCCATATTGATGTTGATAGAAAATCTCAAACTTGTTAAGATATTTAAACATTTGAGTCGCAGCTATTTTTTCAAGAAGTTTACTTAGCGCTGGTAGAATACTAATTGGTCTGTAGTTATTAAATTTATCTTTTTGTTCAGTTTTAAAGATAGGAATTATTTTTGCACATTTATAATCACTAGGGATATATCCTGTTTTAAAAGAAAGGTTAAACAAATGCGCTATAGGATAGACAATACTTTCAATTATTTCCTTCAGTAGCTTGGTAGAAATATTGTCCTTACCTGAACTGTTTTTAGGTTTAAGTTTACTCACTGTTTCAAGAATAATTTCTGGTGTAATATTTGCAAACACAAAATTTTCCTTGGATGGCTCCTTCAGATATGTTTCAAAATTAACATTAGAATCCGGAATATAACTAGACAATCTGGGTCCAATGTTCACAAAAAAGTCATTAAAACCCTCTGCTATTTCAGCAGATCCAAACGCAGATATAAACGCTAGATAAATAAAACCTAGTTTTAACTTTACTTCTGTTTCTTAATAAACAATAGAGAGATATGGTTCTCAACTTATTTTAAGAAGTTAAATACATATATATAAAGTACATACATTTAAACATAAAGTTATATGAACATTAAACATGGTTATACAAGCGTAGTTTTGAAACTTTACTTATCAAATCATTTTATTTTAAACTTTTATCAGATAACTAAATAACTTCAATTCTCTGAACTCTTCGTTATAAAATCAATTTAGGAAATTCTAAATATTTTCTGAAATTTTAAAAATTCCGCTGAATATTTCGAAACTAGAGTTTATTAAAGACTGAATAAATTCAAATAGAAAAATGAAAACTGTTTCTACCTCAAATATCTGACCAAACTAAACAAATAACAAAATGATACTTGAAAATGTTAATTTATTGGTTTAAAAAGAATGAGATGTAATTGTTGGAAAGTCTCCGGATTAATGGGTTAAACTACAGTTATGATGCTTGAAAGTCCAATTTCCGATTTTAATGAATTTGAGCCGAGTCTTAAATCCGCCAAAAACCGATTTCAATTGAGCGCCGGCTTAAATCTTGAAACATTGAATACATTAGATTCGGCCTCAATAAACATGAAACTTTACAATTGTACAGAGTATACCGCCAATTTCACATAATAATTTGATTTTTGAAAGTAAAAGTATTTGCTTAAGATTGCCTCATTGTCGTCTTCCTTCAGTTTTACAGGTCCCACTGTATCAAAGAAATCCTACTTCCACTTAATTCAATAAACAATATTGATGGTTGATCCTAGGCTTTCACAAGGTGCGAGAACAAAGGGGCTGACTGTGATTTCAGGTAAAAAAAAATTTTCAACATTTTGTTTGACATGATTTGAGGTTAATAAAGAGATTTTTAACATATTGTGTCACACGATTTGAGTATGAAAAAGAGTTTTTTAACATTTTGTGTTTGAAAATGGAGTCTTCATAATTTTGCGGTAGATATTAGATTCATTCATGATTTTTCTTAACAATTTGTGTTGAATAATAGTTTGTACTCCAGATTTCAGACGGATTTTTTCATCATTTTGTTCTAGATTTTACTTCAGATTTTAGATTCAAACGTGATTTTTTTTTACATTTCGTGTTATAAAATAGAATTTTTTCCAGATTAAGTAAAAAAAAGGGGTTTTTACATTTTGTGTGAGATATTAAATTGTTAAAATTTGTTTTTTCTTAGTTTTAGTTGAAATGAAAGGAATGCTTGTCCAGGTTTAAGGCAAATAAAACAAATTCCAAGTTTAAGGTTTTTAGTTTGAGTAAAATTAAAAGTATTATTTTTTCCGAACACTCCCTTTCAGTAAAGAATAATTCTAAAATTTTAAATGGAAGGTACGTTTTTTTTGGATTTCAGTCTAAAATTAATGTACGCTAGATTGGTATTCAGATTTATGTTGGAATTTTTTCAAAAAAAATTTTTTTTTTAGAATAGCCCAGGAGGGTGCAGTGATGACGTTAAACTTCATCAAGGATAGAAGGTAAACAAACTATATATCTCTCAGTTCAAGAGGGTTTACTTGTGTTCCCCTCTTGATTTGTTAATGCTCATAATCCTATCCTTTGATCTCTACCCGATATAATAGAGTTTGGGACGTGGATTGTTCCTTAAAGCACAACTAGTACTTTTTATTGTAAGGGATAAAAACTTGGCCGGGTATAAAAGTATGTTCTCCAATCCCAAATATAAATACTATTCAGATAATCTTTCCGGTTTGAACTCAGTTCCTACTTCATCTGTGTATTTATTAAACTGGTTTATAAAGATCTTGATATCCACTATGGGCACTTATAATTTAAGGATCAATGCCTCATCATTTCAGTTATACCTTCCCTGGCCAAAACTCTCATAACATAAACCCCTGACTGGTTACGATTACCATTCGGGATATTTAAAAAGGATTAAATAAATCTGCAGATTAAAGAAGATTGAGATCACTCATTGATCTCGATATCCACAAAACAAGAGTTCCCATGTCCGGTTTCATAATAATTTAGATCCTTCTGAATACTGGGCAAAATCTTGCCGAAGAGCTGAAAGGAACTCTAGCCGTAATTACGATGACATTTCATTCTGTTTACAACAGAAACGGAGTTTAACAGAATTCAACCAATTTTAAGATGGGAAAACAACGATATATTCACCATTGTTGTTGAAACTAAGATTTAATTAGTATTGTTGTGAATCGGGTCATTTTTTTAAAAAAGAGTCACTTTAAACCAAGTCTATATTCCCTTTAACTGCAAACCTTTAAAAAATCAATTATTTATCGACCTAAATTCTGAAGTTTTAAAATATATAAAAACTTAAATTCCAGGTTTTATAAGTTTATTCAATCTCAAGTTTCCAGTGCTAGTGATGTAACTTAGATACAGGGTGTCCCAATAAACATGGGAATTCAGTGACGAATTCGATATCGTCTTTTAAAATAATTCTTTGATTAAGTATAGTGATACCTACTGAGAAAGTTGTAATCTGTAAGAGTTTCGTCTGCTATGTTTACACTTTGTTTGTTTATGTTTTGACTGCATACGGTTGTACTTAGTAAAACAGAAAATTACAGCATACAAACAGAGTAAACTTGTCCGTCTTCACTGTTCATCTTGCGGAGGCATTAGACTCATCTTTACAGCCATTTACCGTTTTCATAAAATAAACTCTATCAGACATAATAATATTATGGGTTTTAAAATAAACTTTAGATCGTTTTTAAACAAATCCCAACCCTACTCTCTAGCACTAGAATTATATCATTTTCTTCTCAATATATTTCGCCAAAAACTTTGGCATCATCAGGAGTTTGTCCTATAATATAACAGATATATTTTAAATTAGGTATTACAATGCTAATTCATAACAAAGACGATATCGAATTCGTCACTGAATTTCCATGTTTTTTGGGACACCCTGTATAATCTCTTCCAGTTTGCTTTATGTTGTATTAAACTGGTTTTTAATCTTAATATTTTGCAGAAAATTCTTCTTTAGTTGTAAAAATGAAAATTCTTTATAAAAGGTCTTGTGTTTAATTTCAAGTGCAAATGTATAATCAAGTATGAATCTTTTTCAATTGCGGTTTCACTACAAAAGGTTTGAGTCCCACATTTAAAAAAAAAGTTGATTTCTACCTGGGCTGACCCTATTCAGTTTTAACGAAAAAGTAACTATTCAGAAATCACAGGACAATAAGCAAACTACTTTTTTTAAAGAGAATTCAGATCCATGGTATGTAAAATATATGATTTTCAAATAATCGCTGATATATAGTTTCCTAAATTTTAAAAGTTTGATGTGTACATTGTCAACATTGAATTGAATTTTCTCCACAGTATTATATTTATATTATCAAATACAAAAACATTTTGTTGGAAAAGTTACACACTGGGCCAGAAGTTCTGTAATTTTATTTATATAAACTCGTTTCATTTCTAAATGGATAAAATATACATTATATTTTTTGAATTACTACCCTCACACCCCCCCCCCCTCTCCCCTCACCACCACCACCATACGTACCTGGGAATGATTTTTGAAGAAGGGTGGGGGGGGTAAAATCTTTTCTTTCTTAACAAATTTTTCCTTTTTAGTACTTTTACCTAAAAAAAATCTTCCCTAATATTTTTAAAAGTCTGGATCTTATTTTTAGCTGATCTTGCCTCTGTTTTCTATTCCTCTTTTGTTAAAAAAAAATTTTAAGTCGTAAAATAAACAGGATTATCTTCGTTCTAAAAAAAAATACTGAAAAAATGTTGGGAGTCAATTTTGTAGAACAATATTGACTCCCTTTTCAAATAATTGAAACTTTACCAGTGGTACTAACCGCCTCAAATAAAAAGCATTTAAGTGTTGGTATGGCTTTTCAATAAGTAATATTTTGCTAAAATTGAATTTCAAAATATAACCCTATAGCTATAAAACTTCTGGATTGAATATTTAGTGGGGTTTTTTGCGTTTTTTTGATAATTAAGATTTAAAGGAATATTGAAAACTCGTTTATAGTTTTATAATTGCTACTGTTCTTACAAACACGGTGTTTTTTACAGTTTACAGTATTCGCTTTATGTACAGTCTACTGTTTATGTACAGTCTACTGTTTATGTACTGTTTATGTGTATAGAAAACTTTTAAACAATTTATTTTTTATTTTATTATTTTTAAATTAATGCACTTTAGTGATTGATTCAATGTTTGTGCAACCTTATTGAAAGCAAATTACTTTTTGCAGAAATAATGTATCAACAAATTTTCCAGAATTCTTTTTTAAAATAAATGTTGATGGAGTATTGACAAATATTAACGAAATATCTCGGTAATTCGGATTTTACTAAAATTTGTTTATTTTATAACATTTTTGTTTCTGAAATCTTTTTTGAGGGGCCATGATAGTTACGAAAAAGATTTACCTTTAAATCTAAAAATTGGATTTTCAAACTTTTGATTTGATAAGAAATCCTTATTTTTTTTTGCTGAAAAATTATTATTTTCAGTTGCGGCTTATTCTGCAGGTTTTATTTTTGTTTTTCTGAATCTAAAAATGTTTAACTCTGAATAACATTTTCATTTTTTAAATTAAGAGATGTGCAAGTCACTTTGCAGAGCAACAACAAACAAAATTAATCTGTTTCAAGAATTTATTCTAATTTGATGAAATCTGCAGCATTGTCATTTTATCAATGGAGGGTCACTTAAATGAATGAACGCTAACTGTCCCTTTAAATGTTTGGGTCTAATAAAAATGACGACTACAGTCCCTTGAACAAATGAAGAAAATTTTCTGGAATTCAAATAAGATAAAGAAAAGTATTACAGAAGAGATTACCCTTTTCCCTCAAGTTTAGATAATCCTTCCTTTAAAATATATCTCTTATGATTATGAACCTCAGTTCAAAATTCCATCTGCAGTTCTCATAAAATCCACCCGGTAGGCTGATATACCTCTTCAAATGTAATAACAGAAAATTGAATTTCATCTTTCATTATTTTAGAATATTTTTAAGACGAGCAGGGTGTTTCAAAAATTAGTTTGAAAACTTTTTGATAGCACAACTTCCAAATGACCAATTTGAACAAAGATGTTTATTTTAACAAGACAACAAATTCTATGGGATATTTCATAAGGTTTTTTAAACTATTGGAGAGACGAGAAATAATTTTAATATATATTGACGCAAACTCGCGAAATTCTTTGGCTTAATCCTAAATTAAGCCTTCCATCCATACTTCCATTTTATAGCTAATAATTTAGGCACATGGCAGTGCGCTAGGTTAGATACGGGTCCTTATCATTAATTAGGAAAATTGTTGTTTCCAGTTTTTAAATAATTGACGATTTTTTGTTTAGGTTGTTCCCTTCTCGACCGGATATGGAGAAACTTCTGCAGAGCTCAGGAATAATACACAATAATAAAAATAACTATGATAATAATAATTATAAAGATGAAAATGTAAGATTAGTCAGTGCTAGTTAATGCATATATATATAATACAACTACACTAGACTGATAAATCCTTGTACCGGATCCGATAATGCAATAAATGGAACCATGTGTAGTAAATTATATTTGTATAAAGAATTTAACTAATAGAATAATGTATGGAAATTGTATTAAAACCAAGTATGCTAAAAATATGGCCTTAAGATCTTTAGATGACAATGGTAATACCGACATGATCTTTAGATGACAATGGTAATACCAACATTATCTTTAGATGACAATAGTAATACCGACAATTTTATGTCTTGAAGAAAACTTGAGAGCTGTGACCGCAAGAAGAATTATTTTCACATTAATTTTCACTTGAAAGGATATTAATCTACGTCAATAGTTCTATTCTTAGGTTGGTCTTAGAACCCCTTTGTTGTATAGATAAATAGAAAATTTTGAGAAAATTCTTCAAAATTCATTATTTTTCAAGTCAAATTATTAAGTAATTATTATTTAAAGAGTGTAAATAAAACACCCATTAATGTTTTCAATAAATCTATTGTGATTTTCGTGTTAGATTTTGACAAACCTCCGGAGAATCAGGATATGTCTCCGGAATTCAGGAAGCAGCTCGGAGCTTGCAGCACAGGCAGTGTAGCTCTCATCTTTATAGATAAAGGTTTTTTTATTCTTTATTACATATTTATAAATGTTTCGAGATAATGTCATAATATCATACAGTATTGGCATGGCAGGTTCATTTTATCTCCTCATTTCTCATTCTGTTCAGTGACTCTTTGGTGACTGATATTCATGTTTCTATTTCTATATTAGTTTTTTTGGGACTTATTAAAAATAATTGTACTGAACATTGATAAAAATAATAAACTGATCTTGCGACATGCGTGTCATGTTAACAAATAGGGTTTGCTTAGATCATCACGTGGCAGATAAACTTTAAAGAAATTTTGCCATCTCGAAGGGACTGTTGACAAAATTATATTCACATGAATATGAATATTTTTTTGTTTTCCTATTTAAAAATTGATATCTTTTGTATGCGAGTTCTTTTGCAGACTTGATGAACAGCAATTATAGTGGAAAATTCATTAATTTGTTTTCGAACTGGTAAAACTACGATATTTATTTAATGTTCTCGTATAAAGGAATAGAGGAGAAAACCTTTGGAAATTATTTAAACTTGATTGGAAACTGATTAATTGATTGAATTGCTGATTAATTGATTGATGAATTCATTAATTTAGATAAGGATGGGGAAGAATACCGAGTGGAAATTATCGGATGGAAAGGTAAGAACATGTTTTTATCATTAATAAAATGGACTTGAATCGATTCGATTCGATTCGATTCGATTCGATTGTGATTGGGATTGGGATTGGGATTGGGATTGGGATTGGGATTGGGATTGGGATTGGGATTGGGATTGGGATCGGGATCGGGATCGGGATCGGATCGGATTCTATGGATTCTAAAATTCAAATGTTAATTTCCGAATTTAACATGAAAAGGCTAACAAACACTAACAATGCCTAGGATCTGAAACATTTTAGCTTCCTAGATCTGGATCCAAGGAGCCATAAATCAACCAAAAACTATAAACAAGTTTTTCCCTCCAACCCCAACTCTGAACTTTTGAAAAAGAAAGTTATAGAAATTCCTTTATCCAACAAAAATATTTTGAAAATTGTATACTACATATGTTTTGGAAAGGGTAAAATACGTGACAATGTACCATTTTTTAAAAATATTGAATGAAGATAAATGTTCAGGAAAGAGTACAATACGAGCCTATGTACCGAAGAACGAGCGAGTACATTATCTACGTCTGGTCGGAGGTAAACAATAATTTATTTATTTTATTTTCTGAATTTAAATACCGTTGTTGAAAAGGAATATTATCATTATTTCACTTGGTAACAGTAAACAATTTACTAATCAGTGCAATTAGAAATTTACAAAATTGTGCAATTTAACTTTTAAAATAACTTGCAACTAGTTTATTACAAATCTGTGTAAGTAACACTCTACAAATCTGTGCAATTGACAACTTACGTAACTTTGAAAGTAACGATTTACACAGCTGTGTAATAAACAATTTACAAACTGGTGCAATTGACAATTTAAAAACCGGTGCAATTAACAATTTACTGAACTGTGTAATTTAACGATTTATAATCCGGTGCAATTGACAATTTACAAACCGGTGCAATTAACAATTTACACAACTGTGTAATTAAACGATTTACAATCAGGCGCAATAAAAAATTTACACAACTGTGTAATTAAACGATTTACAATCCGGTGCAATTGACAATTTACAAACCGGTGCAATTAACAATTTACATAACTGTGCAATTGACAATTAAAATCCGGTGCAATTGACAATTTACAAACCGTTGCAAATAACAATTTACATAACTGTAATTAACAATGAATGTTTTTTTATTCTCATGGATGAGTTCTAAAACGTTATTTACAAACCTGCAAATATGTTTGTTTTTTTTCTCTTGAAAACTGGACTCTAATATGTCACGTTTTTGTGTCTGCACGTGTCTTGATGTTTAATCATGAAACCTAAAACCAACAGAGCTGGAAAATAGTCTCGAGAAATAAACATGATTAGATTTTTCTGCGTAGTCAGATCTTCTTTGCAATTATCTAGAATAAGTAGAATGAACTAGAAGACAAAGTTTTTTTTTATTAGTAATTACAATTCACAATTTCAACGTAAACTCTATTCCTCCCTCTAACGTTTTTTTTTAGACAAAGCATAAAAGTATCGGTCTAAAGTAGTTGAAATTATTTTTCTTACTAACCCAACTCTCTCACTGCTTTAATACCTACTGCCTCAGTCCTCGGGCCTATTTCTACTTTACCAGACTAAATCTATATTTAGACCCACTTCCAGTCATTGGATTTCAACATTTTACGTAGCTCATTGGAAAGCAGATTGGACAAGTTTTGCAAAGATATCTTGCACAACACTTAAGTTTTCAACACTTTTCAATTATCTTTGCAAACTTTGTTGAGGGCTATACAAAAATATAAAATTTATTTTCCAATTTAATGTTTTAGTATGTTTTTGGAATTAACTGGATTTATCAATACATCTTCCGACTTTTGATTATTGGAAATTGGTGATGTGGAGTCCAGGGGTTTTTCTAAAATGTATGGAATGCTATAGATTGTTAAAACTATAATAAGGCCCCGGAACGTCAGAAGAAATAGGATTTAATTGAAAGATTTAAGGTCAATTCCATGGATTAATAGGAAATCCACGAAGAGATAATCTGTGCTGAAATAACAGATTATAAAAACAAAAGTTCCTGCTCACGATTATTTCTACAAATTTGATGTTCTGTTATACAAAGAAATATCTTATTTCACTGTTTTAATATTTAAGTTTTTGGAAAAAGGTTTCATCTGATCTTGAGTACGGATTTGGTTCAATAAAAAATATTAGTAAGAACTCTTCGTCTCTCAGAAGTACTGTGTGAGCCAAAACCCTAATTAATATCTTCACTCTAGTGCAAAGTAATTAATACTTAAAAAATAATAATGACGACTTTTTTATTAAGTTTTTTGATTTCTAACAACCTTACTGAAAATTACACTTTTTACCAGTAAACAAAGAGAAGCTGTTAATTGACAACTTCTATTTTTAGTTTATGTGTATCCATGCTGTTTGAAAATCTAAATTTTAAATAGAAAGTCGTCTTCATTGTATTGCTATATACAACGACGACTGTAATTGATTAATTTTAGATCTATATAAATGGTTACATTTTGCACATTTTACTTTGTTACATTTTAAAATCACACAATGGCAACTAAAGTTAATCTTAAAAGTGCTATAAATTTGTTAAGAAATATTTAACAGCTTTTAATGACAAAGACGGTATTTGATGGATTCTTATGTTTTTGGTTCCCACTGTATTCATTCAAGTTTGAATAATTTAATGGGAAAAAATATTATATAAATTTTTTTTGTTCTCTCTGAATAACTTGTTTTTGACCGGATTCATTGAATTGAAATTAATATGATGGGTTTATTGACTTGTAAAAAAAATATGCTTAAGTAAAGAAAAAGATAATCCTACAAAAGAAAATATTTAATCCCAAAATGGTTAAGCTCCCTGGATAAATTTCTGTATGCGCCTTTAAAATTAAGTCTTCATTTCCTTACAGAGTGGTGTTGGTATAGTTGGATCCAAAAAAAACTTTGGAACAGAAGGACGACATTTAAGCAAGCTCATGTGTTAAGATTTAATTTAAAATTCGGTGATGGTGATGGACCAATCCTCTGTAGAGTAAAAAAAGTAGATGTTAGTTCCACATTTATTGAAAATATATTTCGGTCTGGGTTGACCCTCGTCAGTTCTAACGATATAATAACCATCAAAAGTTTATAAAAAAAAATTTTTAAATGTTTGTTAAAAATCACAAGAAAATAAACAAACAAAAAAGATTGTTCAAAATAAAAATGTGTGCTGTCAAATGGACATAAGGGAAACGAACTCAGATTATGAGATGGAAAAAAGATAATTTGAAAATATTCACTTTTTAAAAAATGTTTTAAGACTATTATTATTCCTTGAGATTGTTTAGATGCATGTGTATAAAGTGATGGTGGGGGTCGAACTAATTTAACAGTCGATGTCGTATTTATAAGACAAAAGACGGTTTTTTCATTTGGCTTTGATTATAACAAGCTTTCAAACATCTTGGATAAACAAAGTGAAACTGTCAATTTTCAAACTCTTCTTATGATTACTTGTAAACTGAAATTAGAAAATTTAGCTCGTTAGAATTCATAAACATAAATGAAAAGTCGACTATTGTTTTGATTTATACGAAGTCGACTGTAGTAGCTTGTAAATCAATTTTTTATTCCTTTGGAATTTTTGATCAAAACTTTAAATTATCAATTTTATAGTTGATGTTTCAAGATTCGAGAAGAACAAATTCCAGGATAAGAAGAAGAGGAAAGGAGGAGAAGATGGAGGAGAAGAAATGAAAGAAGAACTGGAGAAGGAGGAGAAGGAGAAGGAAGAATCTGCTGTTTCTTAATTTATTCTGAAATACAATCATTATTTTGTCAAAATTTCCATTTTATATTTGATGATATTCAATCTGCAAGCTCTAAGAAAGTCGTCTTATTTTAAAAGAGAATCAGGCCAGTGCCAAGGAGTATAGATTAGAAGGGAGATACAATTGACGCGGCCCCCCCCCCTAGCTAATCTCTCTTCTTAAAATTCATCGCGGCATTCGCGAGTAACGGAGTTTGGCCGCTCCCAGCCGATAATACTATATTGTAAATGAGAGAGATAAATGGGAGCTCTATTTTTATTCTATTTTAAATACATAAATATACGCTTTACATATTTAATATATCCAATTTATTTCACTGCTATCACTGTGCAATGACTTGGAAACACTTGAAGGCTATATTTAGTATTTACCTATAGTACGTGTACCACAAATCATGAAAGTAGCATGGTCTTTGAACTTTGAATTTTTTTTTCAGAAATAATAACCCCAAAAATTCCTGGCATCTTCAAAAAGTGATCTCCCTTTTTATGCTGTCAGTATTGCTGGAGATTTTTCATATTTAAATTTTATTAAAGAAAACTAAAATAGTCAAAATCTAAACGAAATTCCTCATACTCATTCATAAGGTAAATTTGAAAGAACAAATAAGGCAGCCCACATTTTAAAAATGCCAGGATTAGGGTTATTTTGTGATCAACTCTAGAATTAGGTTTACGACATAATGCCGCAAATTATTTCTAACATCACAGACCAGACGGTCAAATTGTCATGTTTCGTGGGATACCCTTATATATCTGAAATAAATAGATAATTTAAATAAAGGGTGTGTCAACGAAATCCACCAATTTTAATGTTTTGGGCACCATAAATTCAATACATAAATTATTTTAATTTAATTGCCTCAACAGTCGTATTTAAAGGGACCGTTAATTTATTTGAGTAATTTCATGGTAAACTAAATAGCTTACCAAAGAAACATTTTTACTGACTTTATGTGCCGATGGCGAAGTCGGGTAAATAATTCTGGACTTTTTATGTTCGCCATCTCGGTTTGTCGGAGACTGTTTGCAGGGTAGTACATTCATTGCTATTCATTGGTATAGTCTTACTTTCCCATAGATAACTGTGTCTAGAGAAGTAGCCGATTTATCTCTTAGAATTCCAACGCAAAGGTATGATACCTTTGCTAAGACACTATTCAAACGTTTTTTCAGTATCAACAATAAAATCTAAAATTTTCAAATTTCAATGACAATATGTATCAGCCAGCCATTATATAATAAAATATAAAAACTTTATAATTAATAAGAAATTAATGTTTTTCATGTTCAGACATGATTTGACATATTAGCACGTTTATACAAAGGGGACTTTTCTTTCAAGATTCCTTAACTCTTCAATAAATCACGGGGATTCCTGGGGAAGTAGCGAAAAATTTATCAAACCGTTACATGTTTAGAAATAAGTTATATTTTGAAAAAAGAATTTTAAAAAAAATTTGAAAAAAATTATTATAAATAAAATTAACTAATAGATGCTAAACTTAAATTTAATATTTGAAAATTTTTAAAAATCTATGACTGACAAAAGTGCATAAAATAGTGAAAATGAAAAGGTATCATACCTTTGCAATGGAATTCTGAATTATAAATCAGCTTCTTCTCAGACCACAGTTGTCTTTGTAAAGTAAGACTAATAACAATGAATAGCAAATAGGCTATTAAGTTTACCCTCAAATTACCCAATAAGTGAACGGTCACTTAAAAGTCGTATCTTCTGCAGATAATCCTGTACAGTATATACATCATCAATTAGCATAGAATTTAATTTTTCAACTTTAGAGAGAGGTTTCTGAACCGGATAACTCTTTTTTGTTCAATTGAACATTACAACTTTTGATATGATAAGAAACAATTCATAAGATATACAACAACGATTTACAATGGTACCCTTGAAAGCTTTGTCTGATCAAGTATCAATGTGTTTAGTTCTTTAAAACAGTTTACTTTCATTTTCGGTTTCTCTGGGAAAGTGATTTGCGTATTTCTTGTTTACATGAATCAACGGAGGAAAGCTCATTGAGTCAGAAAACAACTTTATTGCCACGCTTTTGATCAGATTAAGGTTTAGGGTTCCGTTGTAAACCGGACATTGCCATCTTTGCATGGAGGGTCACTGTAAATTACGCTGATCGTGTACATAAACTATACATTTTATAATGTAATCAATACAGTCACTAATGTTTCTTAACGACTTTTCGCATTGTAAAAAAATTTAGATATACAGTGATAACAACGGTGGAATATGAAGACGACATTAATGCAATACGTCAGTGTATTTGATGTTGTAAGAAGGCAAATAGTTTTTAAGTGAGTAATTAATTCTCTTTCTATGTTAATTGGGTCTGTTTACACTGAAAAATTATTGTGTCTCATGTTCATTGAACTATTTTAAGTCATATCTTCATTATAAAGTCGTCTTCATATTCCATATTTAGAAGAGTTATTTCATTTTCTTTTAATTCTGTAACAAATATTTTGATGTTTACATTAGCTTTGGAACCCAGCTTTGCCTTTGAGATCTATAAGCAATGTTTGAAAACTAAAAACTGAGTTTTGCTTTGACAAGAAACATGACAGTTGGTGAATAGTTTGTAATTTGTTAAGTTGTTTGATATCAAATATGATGATAAGAAATACTAAATGGCAGTAATAAGATAGTAAAATTGATTTCAAACAAATATATATTTGAGTAAAAGATTTGTTTGATGAAATAAACTGCAACTCCATGATACTGTACTAGTTATTTAAAACTAATACAGTATCATGGAAGAAGACATTGAAAACTATTCACCAACTGTCATATTTACATACAGGGTGTCCCACGAAACATGACAATAGCAAGACGACTTGGAAGTCGTCTTTGGTATTTGAATTTATTTGTGACATTTAGTCTTCTATCTACTTTAACATGTGTGATTCTTGAAACAATTATCACATAATTCTCCTAGCCCTGGCATTTCCAAAAAGTGGTCTGCGTTTTTTGTGCTTTCAATATTACCGGAGATATAAAGAGTTTGGTTCAGATTTCAATTTTGTTAAATAAAAGCAAAATTGTCGAAATCTGAACGAAATTCTTCATATCTCGGGCAATATTGAAAGCACTAAAAAGGCAGACCACATTTTGGAAATGGCAGGACAAGGGAAATTTTGTGATTATTATTTCTAGAAATTTACTTATAAAATTAGGTTGACAAATAAACGCAGCAAATTATATCAAAAATCAAGACGACATTCAAGTCATGTTTCGTGGGACACCCTGTATCAGACGAAATTCTTACGGATTACAGCTTTCTCAGCACTACACTACACTAAATCAAAGAATTATTTTTAAAAGACGATATCGAATTCGTCACTGAATTCCCATGTTTATTGGGACACCCTGTGTATAGATGTATTTATGTAGCTAGTTCTATATGCAGATGTAAAAAAACAACATCAATGTATATGTATATAAATAACTTGATCTCATAATTAGGTTTCCTCACAGAATTCTTTACTTTGATGCAATTTAAATACTTTTTTAAGGTATTTTAATTTTAAACACAAAGTTTTTGTTTCTTATCTTGCTTTTATTCTAAGAAGACTTTAATTGTATTAACATGTATTCTAAAAAAGAAAGAAAAAAGTTATGAAATGGCAACGACGGGTTTTGAAAAAAAAATTCAAAACTTTAATTTTTTCAGATTTCCCTCTTCTCTGTCACTCCAGGGGAACAGATCCTATAAAAAATAATATTATTTAAATATTTTTTGAATGAAAACTAATATAGACATATTTAATATATACAAATATATATATATATATACATATTTATATATATATATATATACTCTTTACAAAAGGACGTGTTTTTAAAAAGAAGTTTTAATAAGGACGACAAATGTTGTTACTTGTTACTTATAAAAATATTTATTGAAAAGTTAGAATAGAAAGTAAAAAAAATAGAAAAAAAACAATTGCTTAGTTTGAATAACTCAAATATTATTATTTAAGATACCGAGTTTCAATAATTTGAAGAACGTATCCGGTTGAATAAATGCTGCGTAAAGAAAACTGACTTCTAATCAAGGTATTAATGCAAGGAAAGTTAATTATACTCTGCGTACATATTGAAACCAGTTCTCTCTGGGCGGAATTTGTAAACAAGAATATATCGATGCATCAGTGTTCGTCTAGTATACGAGGAGGATAAAAGCATTTAATTTTGATAATTTTGAAAATTCACAAAATAGTTTCCATATATGACCAGAATATTTCATTGATTATTTATGTGAAGATGGATTCCATGTCAGGCTGTGACATCCGTCTTGTGTTTACTTTTCCGCCATAAGACAGTACACTTGTCAACCATTAACTATAGGCTCCGTGTAAAGTCGTCTTTAACTTAGATCCCCTCTCGGAGACACCAAAACCAAACCAAAAATGTTAACCCCCTTTTTCTTTGTTCTCCCTGTCGGAGTATAAACAACCTCGCATTGTGAATCCATTTTCAAAAATTAAACAAAGAATATTTTTATAAAAAGAATTAGTGACTTTCGTTAATAATCAATTGTCATTTTATTTCAGAAGTTTAAAACGTCTTTTAGTACTGTTCAACAATAGTTTACCCCTTTTTCATCTGCCATTAGATCGTTAGGATTTTTTCATTATAAACATTTATTATAACATTGTTAAAGTTATCTATACATGTATTTTTTTCAGGAAATACAGAAAATTCTTTGTTATCGATTTTTTTGAGAAGGGGGTTCATTGTCTTTTTATCTTGAGTATCTTGCTATATATCCGTCAACAACACTGCAGTACAAAAATTGCGAACACATTTGAAATAACTTTCCTTGCATTATTACCTTGCTTCTAATCATGTCGCTGAACTCTCATGTCTGTATAATTGTACCTGTAATGTGTGGCTTTCAGTGGTGTTATTCATCGCTAGCTTTTCAAAAACAGACCTAAACATTCAGTAGGCATATCAGAAATCAGAATAGAGTATAAAGACGACATTGAAAATTGTTAGTAATAACTTTTTTGCAATTTTTGCAGTTTCAATTTTTTTACAATGCTCTTTAGTCGTTTTAGTAATTATTTGAGTAAACACAAAAAAATCGGCCCAATGAAATGGTTCAGCCGTTTTGACGTACGCTTATTAAACACAAACAGACAGACAACACCAATTTATATTATAGAAATATTAAAGGGACTGCATAAGCGTAATCCAATATTGCAAAAATGGCAATGCCCAATTTACAGTGCCCTTGAATCAAAAATGTGGAAGATATCGTCATTTATCTGACTCTGGAGGTTTTTTAATTGCTTTTTATAAACAAGAAATGTGAAAGTCACTTTCAAACACAAATTAACCATTTCAAGAAACCAAATTATGTATATCTCATTCAGACTTGACCGGGATACCGTTGTCATCGTTGCATGGAGGGTCACTTACGCTTACAGTCCCTTTAACGATTTAGAAATGTTAAATATTTACCTGGATTCACTTTGATTCACCTAGACAATCAATATTTATATGTTTTAGCTTCAACGTTTTATTAAGTTTCATATTCTGCGTAAGTTTTACGTAGGATGATCATATCGGTGACACATCAATAGGACCAAATAGATTATCAAGTACAATAGGTGGCAACAGAGAAATTAACGAATTATACACTACTTCACAAGTGTCAAATATAACAAGGAAAACGAAATTTTCTCAAATTAGTTGACATGTTTCCCAAGATTAAATAAAAAAGTGTAAAAACAGAAACTAAAGAACACATAAAATTGCACTTATTTTACTGTAAGATAAGCACTTTATTCTAAAATTATCACTATTATTGATGATTTTGTCGGACACAAAAACTGAATTGACACTTGTGACGACAGAATACAACTGTACTGAGAGTGTACAAATTCTACGTTGCCATCTATTGTACTATACTCTGTTTGAATAGGACTAGTAGTCGAATGATATACTCAAAAGAACAAGAACGTCCTATTGGACAAATATTTGCTCAATGGAACTATTTTTTCATTTTTTTAAACCACCCTGTATCAAATTTGAAATATTTTTTCACAACAAAAAAATGTGATTTTAGGGTTAGGTTAGGGTACAAGCGCTGGTGTTCCCCATTAGTTCATTTAAACAAAATTAACTTCTCCATAATTTAATAATTTCATATTTAATCTGGAACATCTAAATACTAATTTCCTCGAAGTGGAATAAATCTTTAAACTGAACCACAGAAGACGCTGAACTGGGTTGGGCTGGAATCTGCAGATTAGTAGAGGACAGAGCAAACAGACTAAAAAAATAAATAAATAAATGATCGATATACATTCGTCGTCACATGTAGCATTACAATGAAGACGACTTTCGAGTTTGATTTATATCAAACTTTTAAACAGCATGGATACACATAAAAATGGAAACAAAGAGAAGATTTCTAATAAAAAATCTTTTCTTTATATTACTTGTAAACTTGTAATTCGAAAAAATCTCGTTAGCAATTAAAACTTTAATAAAAAGTCGTCTTTTTATTGAAACATTGCAGACCACTGTATGAAAAAATGGCTAAATGGAAATTTGAATACAAAAAGCATAAGCGGATGAATCCGTGAATAACGACATACATGAATAAATAAATGTATAAATAAGGGAGTGAATAAATTAATAAATAAATGAGTAAATGAATGCATAAATTAATAAATAAATGAATAGGTGCATGCATAAATAAATGAGTGAATAGATGAATAAATAAATGAATGAAAAAATAAATGAGTGAATAAATTAATAAATAAATGAATAAAGATGAAATTATTAAATGAATAAAATCATACCTAATCATAGAATCAAGTACAAGATTATTTTGTCCCTTCTTATTGTTTTTATCTCGTATTTCTACAAGATCTTCTAGAATTTCCTGAAAATAATATTTTGTTTAAATTATAAGTTTATCATATCAATTGACAGATATGTTATATGTTATTTATAAAAACTGAATCATATGAAGTAAATATTGTGAACATAAAAAGGCTTTAAAAACAAAATTTATCATAAATATATAATATCATTAATATGATAATTCGGTGCATAGGCGATTATACGAATATAATGAAGACGACTTTTTTATTTAAGTTTTAATTGTTAACATGCTTTTTTCGAATTACATGTGTACACGTAATTAAAGGAAAGCTGTTAATTGACAGCTTCTTTTTGTTTCTATGTTTTTGCGTATTCATGCTGTTTAATATGCAGGGTGTCCCACGAAACATGACAGTATGCAGGACGACTTGAATGTCGTCTTGATTTTTGATATAATTTGCTGCGTTTATTTGTCAATCTAATTTTAGAAGTAAATTTCTAGAGATAATAATCACAAAATTTCCCTTGTCCTGCCATTTCCAAAATGTGGTCTGCCTTTTTTGTGCTTTCAATATTGCCCGAGATATGAAGAAATTTCGTTCAGATTTCGACAATTTTGCTTTTATTTAACAAAATTGAAATCTGAACCAAACTCTTTATATCTCCGGTAATATTGAAAGCACAAAAAACGCAGACCACTTTTTGGAAATGCCAGGGCTATGAGAATTATGTGATAATTGTTTCAAGAATCATACATGTTAAAGTAGATAGAAGACTAAATGTCACAAATAAATTCAAATACCAAAGAGCCTATTGTCATGTTTCGTGGGACACCCTGTACCTTGATTTGAATCAAAATTGAAATCGAAAGTCGTCTTCATTATATTGATATAATCTCCTAACATTTGAAAATATCAGAACATTTAAAAAAATTATTTAATGATTAATTTACCTTTGCCTCCTGCTTGTCATGTGGAGAAAGTATGGTTTGCAGATTCTTTTTCTAAAAAAGTTATTTTTATTTAAATTCATTTTATATTTATTAAATTCATTTTTTACCTTACGCCTTCGATCTTCAAAACAGACAAAATTATAGTAATTTTTTATCAACTTTTACATTGAAAACTTTATGTATTGTTTTATATTTTATTATTGTCCCTAATGAATCCATATTTAGAGAATGAAGTGTTCTGTATTGATTGTAACCACAGAAAGGAATATCTAAAGTTTTCCCGTCGTCTTTCTACAAAATAAAAAAATATTGCGGCATTGATCAAACCAATATGACGGAGTACGCCATTTTGAGTTGTTATAACATTTTATTCTAATAACAAGTAGGATTTGGAAAGAGTAAGGTTTAGTTCAAATTTCAAAAATAAAATAAAATTTGTTTTTACAGAAAAATACTTTTGAAATTTTTGAAAATAAATATCTTTAGATTAGATAATGAGTATAAAAATTTAGACCTTCTTAGATTTTCTTTTTAAAGAGTCCACACTGAATGTGGGCCGGGGCTTTTCCGTTTTATTCTTCTTCTTTCTCTTTCCAGAATCTAGGTCAGCTGTTGTCAGGATTTCCGGGATGTCCTCCATCTTGTTTTCCTCTTCATTCACCAACAGAATTTGATCACTACACGAGTCTTGTGTGGCAAGTGACTCAAGCTCACGTAGCCCTAAATATATAAAATTTTAAAAGTTTCAACAATTCTTTTTGGATCATTCTTTAAAATAAACTAACACTGTAATTGTATCTTTAAAGAACTGTAAACGTACTTTTTTAATTGAATCTGATTTGAAAGAGTTACTGGGCCGCTTCACACTAGTACAATTAAGCCAACAATAAGGTAGATATGGTCTTTTTCTGTTTTGAGCAGATTGAAATTTTCTTCAATTTCATTACCTTATTCACTGCTGCAAATATACTGATAGTACTTTATACAAAACAATTTTTAAAAAGGGGGTTGCTTAAAATTACGTCTACAACAGCTCTTTAAAGAATGCTAGAAAATATTCTTAAATGTTCAAGTAATTATTCCTTTTTAAAGGGAACTGAACAGTCGTCACAAATTCTAATTATCCGATATCTCTCTATCTGTGAACCCCAATTTGATATTTAAAACTCAAAATTCTGTAATATCAACGTTGCTGGCTGTGTTTTGGGATTAGAGTGTTCAGATCCTATAAATGGATTATGACGTATATACCACATTATTCTCGCTAGAAGATGATGATGTACTGTCCTGTTTTGCCGTCTGAAAGCTTTATTTAAACTGTATGCAGCTTACTCTATGCTGTCTGAAATTTGGGGCGGTGTTTCAAATAAACCGCGCGGAGTTTTCAGTTAGATCTGGTACTTTTTATAACAAGAGAAGAAGAAATTTACGTCCTCAGAGCTGTAAGCGTAATTTCAAATGACCCTCCGTTTAGAGAGGTAAATACCAGATACCATTGAATCCTGTATCTGATCAGCGATCAATTATATGGTGGATAATATCGTATATTTTTATTTTGAAAATTATTTTATTTTGTTTATTCTGCATGGCAAGTCAAAATTTGTGAAGAAACCATGAAATTGGAAATAATTAGTTTAAAAACATAAACTTGAATATACTTGATCAGACAAAGCTTTAAAGGGCACCATTGAAATTCGGGAATTGCCATCTTAACATCAAGGGTTACTTAAAATTACGCAAACAGTCCCTTTAAGGAGTCTCGTGAAGTTACATATGATGATTCCTCTAAATAATTACCATCTCCCTGAGAATGAATAGTATCTGCTTCTGTGTTCTGAGCATTTAGCTCCTCGTTTACAGATACTTGCTTTTCAACGATTTCCTTGAAAAAATTCCTAAAAAAAATAATCATTATTCGTTATAAACTTTAGAAACATTAACCAGTGTCTGAATTTAATGAATTTAACCCGCGTCTCAAATCCACCAAAAACCAGTTTCAATTGAGCGCCGGCTTAAATCTTATAAAATTTGACACAATTTAAAGTGGAACCAACCATATTTGAACCGCGGCTTAAATTTAAGCCGCGGCTCAAATTCTTTAAATTCGGCCTTTGAGTAAACCTGGATTTAGCGTCTATTTCCGCCCGATATTTGCCCAATTAAGCGAAGACTAGTGAATGTTATTAGGAGAAAGACAACAAAGTTAAAAAATACAGAGAACAGATCTTTCTTAAAAATACCTAATTTTTGTATCATCGTCAATATTCATTCTGTTGATTTTCCCTTCAGCCCTTTCCTTATCTAAAAGTAATGGATAATGATTTCCTAATTCCTATATCTTTACAACCTGATGGTGTACACTTTTTATATTCAAAGCTTTGACTAGCAGAATGCATAATTTGAAATATTTAATCTTCAGATTATTAAATTTGAGTTTGTGGCAAAAACTCAGTTCCTTTACAGAACTCATAATTGCATTTCAATTTCAGGTAACATTCAAAATTTACATTTTTTCTACAGCGTCATGCATGTTGAAAGGACTAGAAAATTTGTGTTTGAAGAAAATTTTATATTAATATTCTAAAAATGGTATAAATTTTTGTATTTTACCTGACTTGATCTCCATTTCTTTTTTCACCTCTGCGGTTATAATTTCTAAATATTTATATTTAGATTGAGATGAAGAAACGATTTAGGTTTTTTTGAACAAACATTTTATGAAAGGTTCGGACTCAAAACTTTCAATTAACCTTTGTATTTACAACATGTTTAAGTCTGTTTATTACGACTTACTGGTCCTTTATTTGGGGGAAATATCGCATTAACAACACGTTTTCTACGTTAAATTATGATTAGCATCAAATACAGCAACTGTGCAGTGTATACAGTACACTTTAAAATACAGCAACTGTGCAGTGTATACAGTAAACTGTAAAATACAGCAACTGTGCAGTGTAAACAGTACACTGTAAAATACAGCAACTGTGCAGTGTATACAGTACACTGTAAAATACAGCAACTGTGCAGTGTATACAGTACACTGTAAAATACAGCAACTGTGCAGTGTAAACAGTAAACTGTAAAATACAGCAACTGTGCAGTGTAAACAGTACACTGTAAAATACAGCAACTGTACAGTGTATACAGTACACTGTAAAATACAGCAACTGTGCAGTGTATACAGTAAACTGTAAAATACAGCAACTGTGCAGTTTATACAGTACACTGTAAAATACAGCAACTGTGCAGTTTATACAGTACACTGTAAAATACAGCAACTGTACAGTGTATACAGTACACTGTAAAATACAGCAACTGTGCAGTGTATACAGTACACTGTAAAATACAGCAACTGTGCAGTGTATACAGTACACTGTAAAATACAGCAACTGTACAGTGTATACAGTACACTGCAAAATACAGCAACTGTACAGTGTATACAGTACACTGTAAAATACAGCAACTGTGCAGTGTAAACAGTACACTGTAAAATACAGCAACTGTGCAGTGTATACAGTACACTGTAAAATACAGCAACTGTGCAGTGTAAACAGTAAACTGTAAAATACAGCAACTGTACAGTGTATACAGTACACTGTAAAATACAGCAACTGTGCAGTGTATACAGTACACTGTAAAAAACAGCAACTGTGCAATATAAAATATACACGGAGCTTGATTAGTTAATTTGGTTGCAAAGATCTAGAGATTAGAAAATCAGAGTCTGGCATAGGCTCAATGCCACATTAAGCGTTTTATAACCCCGGACCGCTTTATATCCCTGGACCGTTTTATAACCCAGTGCCGTTTTATAACCCCAGGCCGTTTTATAACCCCGGGTTGTTTATAACCCCGGGTCGTTTATTACCCAGGGTCGTTTATAACCCAGGGTCATTTTAGTCACGGGCCGTTTTAAAACCAAGGGCGGCCGTTTTATAAGCCAGGGTCGTTTAATAACCCCGAACCGTTGTATAACCCCGGGCTGTTTTATAACCCCGGACCGTTTTATAACCCGGTGCCGTTTTATAGCCAAGGGCCGTTTTATAACCCAAGGTCGTTTTAGTCACGGGCCGGGCCGCTTTTTGAAGTCACACCCTATGATTTGACTGAGAGATGTTTATGGCTCTTAGGAAAAACTTTAAGCGGTTCTTTTTGACAATAGCAAAAAATAAAATATGAAGTTGAAGAAAAAATATAATTTTGAAAGTCTAACCTAATCTATCATAAAGATGCTGCTGCGATGAGGATTCGTCAATAGCAACTATTTCCCCACTAAAAAAAAGTTAAAAGGATTGTTTTAAAAATTTCAAAATTCGTCATCAACTTGTGACGACTATAATTTCCGTTCGCACTATGCGCAAACTTAATCTATAGATGGCTAACTTAACTGTACAATTCAAAGTTTATCTTGTTGCATGCCATAACAAAAATGTTAGTACAATCGAACCCAGAACTTCGAAGACATCAAAAGAATTTTTAAAATGTCGTCTTGACAATTTTTCAATGGGCTTTATATTATAAGAAGAATAATACAAATTTTGTGCCAAATATTTAATAGTTTTGCTCATTGAAACTCTATTATTCTTTAAACATATATATGTCTTCATATTATTTTTTTTAATTAGGTCCCAGGGAGTTTAACTCATTTTATTACGTATTCAAAACTAAAGCTAAAACCTGCGTGTTTTAACATACCTGATTACAATGGGTTCATCTGTAGGTTTGGATTGATAATTCATTTCTTCTATCTCTCTTCTATAAAGAAATTAAGGCTTTGTGTAGTATTCTCGCACTACTAAACTTATGCAATAAATTAGCAAACTTAATTGGCACTTTGATGAGATTTTACTTTAAGTTATCTTACTTGTTTTATCTATCATCTGTGCAACCTGATGACATTGCAGATCGGGTTATTCCTATCACTCGGGCCTAACCCTCATGCGCCGTCAATATCTTTGCAACCTGGCATTACTATACTTCAGCTATCTCCAACATAGAGAGTAAGCCTTATATAATTGTATGCACGTGCAATTATTAACACCCAAAGTAATAAACTCATTCTTACAACGTCATTACATTTATTTACATATTCATAAATGCATATATAACATCACATAAAGATATTTACTGGTACAATTATTAGCTTTGATCCCTCTCTATTTCTGAGGTTTCTCAGCTTGACGTTTAAGCACTTTCTCAGTTAGGTTACCAAGTCTAAAGTGCATGACTGATATAGCTTTCAGTCCGTCTATCAACTTTATATCTTTATTATTACAGGTATGCTGGTCAACCCGCTCCTGCATAATCTGGAGCAGATCCCAAACCTGATTAGACAGCCTGTCCCTGACCTCTATCATAGTTGGGTCAGGCTGTACAGCCTGTGCTCCTGCTCTAAAGCCTTCCCTGTGTCCCATACATCAACGTTAGGGACAACAGTATGCTGGTTTAGCCAGCCTCAGAGAGCTCGTGTCCCCAAGAGGCGGGGACATCATACTCCTTAACTCCCGGTTCAGTTCTTCTAAGTCTTGGATTACTTCCCGGAGTATATGCGGAATATCTTCCACCTTCTCATCCTCATCTTCATCCTCTACAACCTCCTCAGCTACATCTTCATCCTCCGAGGCAGGAACGGTGACAATTGGAGTGTCCCCACTGATAAGAGGAGTGAGGTCAGCTGGATCAACTTCATCTTCATCCAGCTCCACTTCTTCAATGTAGGCGGGGTTCGGTATGATAACGGGAACCCGGTTCATCTTCTTCTAACTGTCAGCTCATCTTGAAAGATTCCATCTGTATGCTGTCTGTGCGCTGTATATAGCACAGGTCCCGGAGCGGTAATGTGCAGGAGACTTGTGTCTACTCTGCTACGGCTCGGGATGTACTGACTCCTGGCATTCCGTTGAATTCAAGGGACTGTTCACTCATATTAGAACAATCCGAAATACAACATTTGCCACAATCTCTGATTTTCTAATCCGCAAAACTGTGCTACCCAATTTTGTTATAATCTCCAAGATTATAAATTCTAACAATATTTTCTATCAAAATAACTGTTTGGCTCCTACTAGAGATGAGATAAATGACAGAGAGGATTCTCATGAGATATTCAGCATCGATGGAGATCATTTCCTTTTGTTACACTGGACAATCAAGAATCAAGAAAATTTTATTTAGTTTACAGATATATATGTTTTGTATTCATTGTACATGTTTTCTCCCTTCCCCTCCTATTCTATCTTTATAATCTCTGAATTACAATTGAATTCATTCTTAACAGTTTCTACTTTCACAAGCCCTTTATTTTTATCATCATTGTGCAATATGCATATTCTAGAACATTCTGAATTTATAAATTGAGTTTATCTTTACAACTTCTACCTTCTCAAGCCCTATATTTTTATCATCATTGTGAAATATGCATGTTCTCAAACATTCTCTCCCTTACAAGTCATGAAATATGTCCTAGTTTTTCATCATAATTATGCAATACCAGGCCGTATAAAAAGGCCACCTTTTCGTAGTAGATTCAGTCTGGGGTTCACAGGCAGAACTACTACTACTCTTCTAACCAGGTCTCTCTATATATTTATATTCCCCTAAACCCTCCCTCTCTAAAATCTCTTGTTTTTAAGTTAACATTCTTATGCATCTTTTATACTTGTGAAATTTTCATTAAAAACTGGGCTAGTTTTTAAACATATGTATTTTTATGCATCTTTTATACTTGTAAATTGTCCTAAAATACTGAGCTCGTTTTGAACTTATATATTTTTATGCACCTTTTATACTTGTTCGAATTTTATCAAATTTTTAACTTGTAAATATTATATGTCAATAAATCAAACCTTAAATTCCTGTTATTCAATTCTGCGAGCACACTGTTAAATATTAGAAGTCTTATAAATTTCATCAAAAGGTTTAATTGATACTTAGACTGAAATCTATCAATTTTTAAATTATTTGTTTTGATTCCAAATATTCGAAATAACATTACAATTTAATATTTCAAAACATAAAATCTGTTAGATCAAGAACTTAAGTTTAAAATATTAATGGTTTACACCATCAGGTTGCAAAGATATAAGGATTAGAAAATTTGAGTCTGTGGCAAAGACTAAATTTCTTTAACTACAATGTGAATCCTAACCCAGAACACTGTAGAATATGAAGACGACATTAAAGCAATACTGAAGTGCATTTAATGTTGTTACAAAGCAAAAAGTATTTTTAAAGTCATAACTTGAGTTTTAAAAGTTGACATAGCTTTCTGGTTCTGACTGTAGAACAAACAAACAAAATGTGAAGAATTTTTCACATTTTTTTCAATTTAAAATAAGTCAGTGTTCAGAAAAATTGCTGAAGGCATTGTCTAATTGTTTTTATTAAAGGGGCTGAATGCAAAAAATGAAAGTGGGTATAGCCTAAAAAATAGAATTGTATTTGAAATTAATCGATACTAATTTTACTTCTATCTGTTGCATATTAAAGGAGAAA
This sequence comes from Eurytemora carolleeae, assembly GCF_000591075.1. NCBI lineage: Eukaryota > Metazoa > Arthropoda > Copepoda > Calanoida > Temoridae > Eurytemora > Eurytemora carolleeae. The sequence goes on along the minus strand of NW_019396097.1, from coordinate 88,874 downwards.
ATGGCTATTCCACTCAGATCGTTAATACATCCTTTAACTTTTTGCGAAAACTCCCTTTAAGTCAACAAAAAAGTTCTTATATTCTAATAATCGTAATTTCAAAATGTGTTGGGTTTTTAAAAAAAATTCCCTAACATAAAGTTTGAAAATATTTATATCTAAATTTAAAAATCACATTTTATCGCACTTTTTAATACTTAAAAAAGGAACTGAACAACTGCCTCAAGCTATAATTTTCTGATCATCATTGCCTCCTTTGATATATCAAAATATGAATTTGTTCTAATAGTCAAAGTTTGAAATGTCAGCAGGTTGCAAGGATATTATGAAAAGAAAATTAGAATAAGATATACAAAAAATTATTTAAAAAAGTATTAACCTTAGTTGGAGCATATCCTTAATTAGCTTATCTGCTTGATTTCTAAAATAGAGAGAAATACATACTTTTCAAGAAAAATCTTTTATGTAAAAATCTTTCTTGATTACGAAATCTCGAATTAAAATGGTATTTTTTGCACAATTATTAATTTCATTTCTAACATATTATGTATTTTAATTTATTAAAATTAAAAATCAAAATTAAATATTAATAAAAAAATACCATTCATTTAGTATCTATGGGGACAGATTAGCAGTATTGTTTGAAGGTTTTTTTTAGCTTTGAAACGAAAATTATATTTTTTTACTTACGTACATCAGAAATCATAATAAATTTATTTTTTATTTTAACCAGGAAAATAATATTTGATATTTTACCTGACACAAATATTATAATTGCTGGATTAAATATTTGATATTTTACCTGACACAAATATTATAATTGCTGGATTAAATATTTGATATTTTACCTGACACAAATATTATAATTGCTGGATTAAATATTTGATATTTTACCTGACACAAATATTATAATTGCCGGATTAAATATTTGATATTTTACCTGACACAAATATTATAATTGCTGGATTCGTTTAGATCCGAAGTTCCAAAATCCGGTGGAATATCGTCTTACAATTTAAATCTTTAACTTACAATTTCGCGAAATAAGAAATGCGAAAATTTTGCGAAAAAGCAAATGCGAAACTTTGGGGGGGGGGGAATGCAAAAATTATTAATTATGATAATAAAACTTCTAATGCTGAGCTTTGAGCAGAGAATTCCATAAGTTTTTTTGCGCAATTAATTGTTGCAGCTACTCACAACCTTTCATTTCAATAAAAATATAAAAAAAAAATTTGTTGCATCGTTTTCGCTTAATTCATTTTCGCAAAATTTCGCGAATAAAATTACGAAAACCGAACGAAGTTTTCGTTCACTGGAAACCCTATACGTTAGAATGAAAAACAAATATTTTCATAAAGATTTCTGATTAAATTAGGACGAAACTGTTGCAAAATCATTTTAGGTTTTTAAGTGTTTTGCGTTTAAGATTTAAAACCTATGAAAAAAGGTGTTGATTCCTTTGAATCTGAAACATTTAAATGTTACTTTAATTTTTATTTAGATTTATCATTATTATTATTATTATTATTATTATTATTATTATTATCATTATTTATTACTACTATAAAATACCTAGCTCCGTACTATTTTCAATAGTATCATAAGAAGAATCGTCTGCACTGTTATCTGACTAAAAGTATCAAAAATTTCTTATTAGAAAATTTGCGAAAAAAACAGATGATTGGATAAAATTATGAATCTTAAGTTTATGATTTACAATTTATGATATTTTCTGTAAAGAAAAATTAAGTCAATTTTTGCTGATATTTCTTTTAATTTTATAATTTATAAATTTCAAACAACTTTACCTTGTAAGGTAAAAAGTCGTCCCAGGCTAAGGAATCATAAGACGACCTTAAAAACAAAACAAAAAAGTTTATTTTAAAGCTATTTTTTTCAAAGTTCACGATATCACTGTTAGGAATAAATCATAAATATTTATATTCCTAACGTTTAAACAAAAAACACAATGTCTTAGACCTATATGAGATTCAAACCATGAATTTTATCAGGGTTAAATATCAGGAGGCTGCAAAGATAAAGGGATTAGAAAAAAAGTTTCTTCAAAATAGGTAGAGAAAATAAAACGCGGCGGTTTTTCGTTTTTTTTCAATGCTTTCACTAATAAAAGCAATTTATACAATTTCAACTGATTTAATACTTTTTTGGAAAATGAAAATCTAAATGTGCAATAGTCTGGGGACCATCACTTCAGTGTTTTCGACCCTAAGTTGCGTAAGTTTGGCGTAAAAGTCCAAATTATACCTTTTACTTTTTTCATCGAGTAGAGATAAAGGTCCTGGTACACCTGGTACTCCTGGTACTCCAGGTACTCCTAGTACTGGACCAGAACCTGATTCTCCGGATATATCTAAACACAGGTAAAACCTGTTAAGAGATTATAGATGACCATTCGTAGAGTGGCTGGCATCATATAGGCAAAACGATTTTAAATTTTAAATTTAAAATTTTGATTTAATTTAAATTTTAAAATGGTTTTCTTTGTGTAATCAAGAATAACAGAGATATACATGTTTAAATTTGATAATTGACAATTTTCAATTGTGGTTTTCTTCATCAAGCGAATTACAACTGTTCTACCAAATAACTGTGGAATAGGAAGACGACTTTTTAAATTAAGTTATGATATTAAATGAACATGGGACACAACAATTGTTTGCAGGGTGCACAGACCATTTTACTTAATAAGTAATTTTTAATTTAGGATTACAACTATATTCTGCCTAACAACATCTAGTACATTTAAAGATTGCTTAAATGTCGACTTCCTATTTTTTCTAGAACTCACTGTAGGAAAACATTAAAATTTTATGAATTATAAAACTACCTATTCCAACTTGAACGGCCTCCTCGACAGTTTCAAAAATTGGAGAAAAAATAAAAACATCTTTTCCACTTCCAGCTTTCTCATCTTCCAAACTAGATTTAATTTCAGGATTAAAAATTGCAAATGTCATCTCTCCCGAACTGATTCATAGAATTTTGATTTGATTCAATTAATAAGATGGCTTACCCCTTTATCTTTGCTCGTCTCACCAGAGGAATCTGTCGATCTGGTTGTTTACGAATCCGATTTCCTGTTCGTCGTCTTCGTTTTTCATGTCGTCTCTCCTTGTGCTCGGGAAAACTATACGCGGCATTTGTGATATTTGCAAAATTATGAACAATAAAGCCAACTAAAAATCCGTCTATGTCGTCTTTGGTCATTGAACAAATTTTATTTTAAATGGCAAAATATTTATGGAGTTGAGAAGAGATTTAAGGTACTGTAAGCATTATGTCATGTGACCGTCCATGCAAACATGTATAATGCTCTTCGAAAGCTTTGTCTGATCAAGTATTAATTAGACAAATGTTTTTTTTTATTTAAACAGAGGCTGATTTAAAAAAATTTGAGCCGCGACTCAAATATGGTTGGTTCCACTTAAAATTATATTCAATATTTCAAGATTTAAGCCGTCGCTCAATTGAAACCGGCTTTGTGGGAGATTTGAGACGCGGCTTCAAGTCATAAAATTCTGACACTGGTTGCTTTAATTCATGGTTTCTCTGCATTGTTTCTTGAATAAGAAACAATGGAGAAATGCACAGAAATAAACACAGTATATTCCACAGTTCTGAACAAATCAAGGTTTCAAGGGCACCGTTGTAAATCAGACATTGCTGCCTTTTTTATGGAGGGACGCTTGCAGTCTCATTTAAAACTCTTCTCGATAAATTCTAATTTTGAATGCATGCCCTCACACGAGCCAGATATAGTATTGTATTTCTTAATACCCAATGTATTCAATACCGTGCAGCTGTGCAGCTAAATGGAAATTATGAATTGATAATTCCGTTCAAGTGCAGTTGCAATTCTCATCAGAACCAGATAAACATTCTCTCACTAAAGCTTGCCTAACTGTCGAACCGGTGCTCTCCTGAAATAATATCTAACTTATAATTTTTTTCTCTCCAATTTTAATAATATTATTTTTCTAACCTTTGTTACAAAATATAGATGATATCCCTCAGACCGTCTGACTTGAAAAATATGAAATTACCAAAAAAAATTCTATAAGAATGTGAAAACGCAAAACGGTTTTATTTATGCATATTAAAGTTATTTAAATAATTTAAGTAGTTAAGAAAGTTTAAAATAAATCAAAAATCTAAAATTTAACACTACAACATGCGGTTTTTTAAATCAGTAGAATATTGAAAGATTTGTGTTAATAAATGATAATACAGTGGTTTCCAGGGGAGGTTTTCAAGCCTTAACGGCCTCTAAAATTTGTGACAGAAACAATCTCAAGGAATAATAATTGTCTTAAACATTTTTTTAAAAGTGAATATTTGCAAATTATCTTTTTTCCATCTCATTATCTGAGTTCGTTTCCCTTATGTCCATTTGACAGTCCAAATTTTTATTTTGAATAATCTTTTTGTTTGTTTATTTTCTTGTGGTTTTAACAATTTTTTTCATTTTTTTATCGATTTTGATGGTTATTATATCATTAGAACTGACGAGGGTCAACCCAGACCGAAATATATTTGCAATAAATGTGGAACTAACATAAACTTTTTTTTACTCTACGAACTCTACAGAGGTTTGGTCCATCACCATCACCGAATTTTAAATGGGATATACATATATAAGCCCCCCCCCCTCCCCTCCTGGACAAATCCCTGTATACGCCCCTGGTTAAACTTTTATGGGTCAAATTAAACTTACCAAGATTCCAATGAGAATAAGCACTTAAGAATCTGAGGAGAACTTTCAATGATATTTTTTGCATTTTAAAAATCTAAAAGAAAGAGAAAACTTTTTGTTTAATTTGACTGGAGAAAATAACATTACAGCAAAAACTGCCAGAAAAAAAATAATTCTCGGATTCACTTTAGCTCAAGGTTATAATGCAAGGAAAGTTGTTTCAGAGGTGTACGCATCTTTTGTACTACAGTCTCTGGGCGGGAATGTAAACACAAGACGTATATGGAAGCCTGACATAGGAATTATCTTTCACATAAAAAATCAATGAAATATTCTGGTCAAAGGAATTATGTGAATTATCAAAATTATCAAAGTTAAATGCTTTTAACCTCCTCAGATTCTTATATACGAACACTGATGCATCTTTTCTTGTTTACAAATTCCGCCCAGAGAGAACTGGTTTCAATATGTATTCAGAGTATACGCAACTGCAATTAACTTTCCTTGCATTATAACCTTGCTTCAGATTAACAAAAGCGCATCACTTTAGTTTTTCCAAGAATTTTTACGAATTTACAACCTTGTGACTCCATAAGCTTTTATTTTGTAACAAGAGTGACTCTAGCAAAAAAGCATTTAGAATGTACATTAGGCTATAGTGGGGTTTGTTTGGTCAAAATATGAGATGTTAATTTAGTAAAAAGGTTTTTCTCTCACCAGCCTCCGGTTCACATTTAGTTGTTTAAAAATCATCAAACCAAAATTTTTTTTACACTTTTTTGAAAATGACCCATTTCTATATCCATCTTTCAAAAGTGAATTTTTTATCATATATGAAAGTATTCACACAGCACAATAGACCCAGCTTTGGAAAATGCAATTTAATTTGGACAACTTCAATTTAACTAAAATTCTTAAGCAGTATCGAAGAATGTATACGCAGTCAGCTGATCACCACATGCTAAATCAAGTTGAGGAAAATTAGGTTCATTGAGTATAAAAACACTAACAAGAAAAATGAAGAAAGCATGCAGAGGGAGGTTTAAACGTTTCAAACATTCTATATCTTAAAGTTAGTGACATATAAATCATTTATCATATTTGTTGTTTCTTTTTCTCATTACTGAATGTTTGTTAAAAATTAACAAAAGTTTATTTGTAAAATTATTGTTACAGAAACTTTATTAATGTTAAGAAAAACTTCTGAAAAAATTTTTTTCAAGAAAATGAATAAAAATAACAACCTTGTATTAAGCAAAACTTTTTTTTCTTTAAAACTATTAGTGTATTAAAGCATGATTTTGGATATAATTCAACTTCTAACTTTTATATTTCTATCTTTAAATATTTCAACCTGTATACTGTACTATCTGTAATTGTCATCAAATCAAATCAAATCAAGCATAGGCCGTCCAATAAATACATAAAGGCCGTCCAATAAAATGAGATATGAGTTTCCCAAGCCTTTAGATACTTCATTTTCAATAAGTTAAGAACATTTATGATTTTTCCCATATATTGTTACCAATACATACATACATTAGTTTGTTAATAGGATAGATGGATAGATATAAATCTAGATACTGTCACTGTACCTGTACTGTCACTGTACCTGTACTGTCACTGTACCTGTACTGTCACTGTACCTGTACTGTCACTGTACCTGTACTGTCACTGTACCTTTACTGTCACTGTACCTGTACTGTCACTGTACCTGTACTGTCACTGTACCTGTACTGTCACTGTACCTGTACTGTCACTGTACCTGTACTGTCACTGTACCTGTACTGTCACTGTACCTGTACTGTCACTGTACCTTTACTGTCACTGTACCTGTACTGTCACTGTACCTGTACTGTCACTGTACCTATACTGTCACTGTACCTGTACTGTCACTGTACCTGTACTGTCACTGTACCTCACGTGTCACTGTACCTGTACTGTCAATGTACCTGTACTGTCACTGTACCTGTACTGTCACTGTACCTGTACTGCCACTGTACCTGTACTGCCACTGTACCTGTACTGTCACTCTACCTGTACTGTCACTGTAACTGTACTTTCCCTGTACTTACTTTCAATCTAATAAACCTGTATCAATGTAAGTGTACTGTCACTATACATATTATGTCGATCACTTAAGGAATAATAGTTTACCGTAGTTTTTAAAGATTTCAATTATGTCGTGTTCTTTATTTATTTCATTTATACAATCCTTTACTTAAATAATCCTCTTTTTAAATATTTATGTAAGTTATGTTTGGTAACTAATTTTTCTGTGCACAATTTTGAAACAAAGACAAAATATTGGTTTTTGAATCTTTTTGACTGAAAGTAAACTATGAATTGTGTAGTTTCTCGAATTTAGATATTGCAGATTAAGATGAAGTAAGAAAACTGGAGGTTCATGCCTTTCAGCCTCAACAGCTGATCCAGGGCCGCGGGGAGGGGCGAGGGGGGATTTTATGGAAAAGGGAGAAAGAGGGCAATGGGGGTAATGAATTAGGGGCAAAATAAGGTCAAAAAGTACAATAATACACAAAAATCTTTTTTATAAATAAATATAAAATATATTTCAGTGGTTTTGATATTCAGCCTTTAAACGTTAGGATATCAGATATCGTACAGTGATGACCAGAAAACTATGAAATAGGAATTAGGAAGACGATTTAATCGCAAGACTTGAGTGTATTTTATCTTATCACAGAGCAAATAGTTTTACTTGTAAAATCACTAATGTATGTTTACACTGCACAATTGCTATGTCCAATGCTGACTGTTTAAAGTCAGAAATTGAGTCTAAAAGTCGTTTTCCTAGTTCAGAGTTTTCGGTTATCACTGAGTGATAATCGATAATCACTGAGTGATAACCGATAATCACTGAGTGATAACCGAGAGAGAAGAAACATCCCTGTTTCCTGCTAGAATAGAAAGTAGAATTACTTCTGTTTACTGCTACAATAGAGAGTAAAATTATCCCAATTTACTGCTAAAATAGAAAGCAGAAATACCCCTGTTTACTGCTAGAATAGAGAGTAGAAATACCCCTGTTTACTGCTAGAATAGAGAGTAGAAATACCCCTGTTTACTGCTAGAATAGAGAGTAGAATCACTTCTGTTTACTGCCAGAATAGAGAGTAAAAGCATCCCTGTTTAATGTGAGGATAAATAGTGTAAGCACCCCTGTGTACTGCTAGAATCGAGAGTAAAAACATCCCAATTTACTGCTAGAATATAGAGAAGAGATACCCCTGTTTAATGCTAAAATAAAGAGTAGAAGCACCCCTCTTTACTAGTAGCATGAGAGTACAAACACCCCTGTTTACTGCTAGAATAGAGAGTAGAAAAATCCTTGTTAACTTTAGAATAAAGTGCCTAAACACTCCTGTTTACTGCTAGAATATAGAGTATGCGCACTCCTGTTTATTGCTAGAATAGAGAGTAGAAACATCCCTGTTTACTGCTGGAATAGAGAGTAGAAACATCCTCGTTTATTGATAGAATAGAGAGTAGAAACACCCCTGTTTACTGCTGGAATATAGAGTAGAAACATCCCTGTTTACTTCTAGAATAGAGAAAAAGCACCCCTCTTTACTGCTAGCATGAGAGTACAAACACCCCTGTTTACTGCTAGAATAGAGAGTAGAAAAACCCTTGTTAACTTTTAGAATAGAGAGCCACTCCTGTTTACTGTTAGAATATAGAGTATAAGCACCCCTGTTTACTGCTAGAATAGAGAGTAGAAACACCCGTGTTTACTGCTAGAATAGAGAGTAGAAACATTCCTGTTTACTGCTAGAATAGAGAGTAGAAACACCCGTGTTTACTGCTGGAATAGAGGGTAGAAACATTCCTGTTTACTGCTGGAATAGAGAGTAGAAAAATTCCTGTTTACTGCTGGAATAGAGAGTAGAAACATCCCTGTTTACTACTGGAATAGAGAGTAGAAACATCCCTGTTTACTGCTAGAATAGAGAGTAGATAAGCACCCCTGTTTACTGCTAGAATAGAGAGTAGAAACACCCGTGTTTACTGCTGGAATAGAGGGTAGAAACATTCCTGTTTACTGCTGGAATAGAGAGTAGAAAAATTCCTGTTTACTGCTGGAATAGAGAGTAGAAACATCCCTGTTTACTGCTGGAATAGAGAGTAGAAACATCCCTGTTTACTGCTGGAATAGAGAGTAGAAACATCCCTGTTTACTGCTGGATAAGAGAGTAATAACATCCCTGTTTACTGCTGGGTTAGAGAGTAGAAACATCCCTGTTTACTGCTGGAATAGAGAGTAGAAACATCCCTGTTTACTGCTGGATAAGAGAGTAGAAACATCTCTGTTTACTGCTGGGTTAGACAGTAGAAACATCCCTGTTTACTGCTGGGTTAGAGAGTAGAAACATCCCTGTTTGATCGGAGTAATTTCAAGTTAGTACAGCGCAACCTGTGACCAGGGAAGCATAGTGTGATAGATAGATAGTTTGTGACCTTGCCCTGCTACTGTATAAGGGTTCTTTAGTTATAGACTCACTAAACCAATTTAAACATTGGATTTTTGAGGTGAGATTTTTGATCTTTTATACGTGCGTCATTTGTATATGTGTCCTCTTTTGCTTTGAAATCTTTTTCATTGGTTTTAAGGACATATCTAGCAAAACTTATCATCTCTACATTACACCTTTGATTCAGTAAAATGTGCGTTAAAATGTTAAAATACAATTAAAAAAGAATATTTTTTTTTACCTATGGAGGTTTAATTAAGATTTATTTATTTTATGAAAACAAAATATTGCAAATCAAAAAGTAATCATAAGTATTCTCCCCATTTTATTAAGAAATGCTTTTAGAAATTAAAACCAACAAAGGGCTTGTGATTTAATCTTAATTTAAAAATATTTCTTCAAGTGATTAAATATATTAAATATATGTCAAATGCATATAAAGCATTGCAAAAATGTTAAAATTTGCATTGCTATTTGGCAAAAAACATCGATCATTATTGCCCTCAAGGTCTAACTGATAAAAATGGGTCAGTTATTGCGATTTTGTTTCAGAATTCGGGGTATTTTGTGTTTTTTTTTGTTTCAATGAACAATTCCTTTAGACAACAAGGTTACTCATAAAGGATACGACTTCAGAGACGACTGTACAGAATTTATTGTCTGTTTCCTTATATTCAGCTAGGATTCTTTGTTTCTTTGCTAAATCATTAAATAAGAAGGTAAAGGACTTAATTTAATCTTATACTTTGTGGGTAACCCTGGGTAAATTCTATTAGAACTGCTACGTGACCTGTCAAATAACATGTCATTATTGAGCAGGTTTGACATGTAATTGTACAATAAAAACAGGTCTTTTATTCTCCATTGCTGTAAGCTATCATGGTATAAATACACATATATATATATGTCCTGCGGGAAATGGGATTGGGTTAGATTAGAGTTTTAGATTTGTTTTCTAAATTATTTTTTTAAATGGGATCTTCTGAATTAATATTATTATGTATGTCTCAAGATAGATAATTGAATTCGGTATTTTTGAAAAAAATTCTTTTCTATTGTCAAAGCCCTATAACTCGCATCAGGTCCGTAGCCAGGATTTTCCCAAGGGGGTGGAAAGAGGAGTGTTGTAGCATGAGCTTCCCTGCATAGCAAATTTTCGGAATTTTGGTATAAAAACGAGTAATTTTTGCTTGAATTTTATGTCATGTAAATATCTTAATTTTTCAAGAGAAGATTATACCAAGCAAATTATTTTAAATAGGGTGGGGTTACATATATAAGGATACCATATAATTTGTGTTAGGTAGGGATGCATTGGAACAAGTGTCCTTAGATTGAGAAACCTATAAAATCAACCTAAAAATCATAGTTAAAAATTGTTTTGTAATTGTAATAAATTTATACGGATTTTTTTTTTTTTAAAGAATATCATGAAATTAGTAGAATAGCATGTATGAAGTGGTGTATTGCCACTTCTGAAAATGGCACTTTAAACCTTTTTTTGTAAGTCGAAAATCAACGAATAAAATCAGGAAAATTTAAGAAATTATCTTTTTTTCTTGAAGCTTAGTAATGTAAAACGAAAACGTTGAAAACCCTGTAAATTATTTCAAATGTAGATTTAGAGTTTTGAGAATTACTTAATTAACCTTCAAGGCTTGAAACTGAAATTTGAACAGGAAAATGGAAAAATGTAAAAGGTTAAAAAGGACCAAGGTTATATTTAAGGAAAAAGGGTAAAAAGCCATATACCCGCACACAGCCATATTATGAAATCCCTTTTAGCAGCTTTTGTAAAAAAATTAAAAGTTAGGGCAGAGGATTTTCTAAATTATGATCATATTTTAATGACGAAACAAAAGTGCGTTGAAATCACCATCAAACCCTTTCACCCCCACCCCCTTTAACGTCTTCTCCCTGTTTACTGCTGGGTTAGAGAGTAGAAACATCCCTGTTTACTGCTGGATAAGAGAGTAGAAACATCCCTGTTTACTGCTGGGTTAGCTTCAGATTAACAAAAGCGCATCACTTTAGTTTTTTATTCTGCAGTAAATATATTAATTAATACACCACGTCAACACCTTCCTTCTCTATCAAAGTTTTTTTTTAGTTTTTCTTTTACAATAAATCCTATAGTTGTGACTTTAAACCTATATGCTGCTCGCTTCTTATTGGTGTTATCGAGCCTGCGACCTAAAGAAAATCATTTTATGTAATTTCAAGTGACCCTGATCAATAATGTGGAAGATTTTTAAGATTTCAATCCCATTTTCCTTTCTGTTTTCCCGCAGTAGAACTGCGCAAGTCACTTTTGTGGAGAAACCACATTTGAAAATAATCAGTTTTTCAAATTATAAACATAGATATCTACTTCATATTTGATCAAACAATATATAGTTCTTATAAACTTAGATAGAATCAAGGTACTAATGAAAAGAAAGTTATTTTAGATGTGTACGCATTTTTTTGTACTGCAGTGTACTGTCTTTGGGCGGAAATGCAAACACAAGTCGGATGTCACAGCCTCACATGGAATCCATTTTCACAAAAATAATCTATGAAATATTCCTATGACAGGAAACTATTATTTGAATTTTCAAACTTATCAAAATTAAATCCTTTTAGCCTCCTCGGATACTATACAAACACTGATGCATCTATTCTTGTTTACAAATTCCGCCCAGAGAGAACTGGTTTCAATATGTACGCAGAGTATATGCAACCGCAATAAACTTTCCTTGTATTAGTACCTTGGATTGAATCTTCTATCAAATCTTCTCTGTGGGAAGAAGGTTTCCGTTAAACCTCTTCTCTGACATTTTATCTTTGCTGAAATCCCCCTAAACCTGACTTTTATATTTCCTCTTTACCCCCCCCCCCTCCTACCTCTCCCCCTTTCCTTCCCCTCCCCACCCCACTACATCCTTTTCCCATGGCGTTTTTATCAATTTTCTAACGTCTAATTAAGCTCTAACTCAATAATTATTTTTAAACTTATATGTCTCAGACATGGTACATTTCATCTTAAATTTGTGGACTATTATTTGGACTATTACGGGGACTATAATATGGATTAAAATTGGGCCTATAATTATGAGGACTGTTTATGGTCGGAACACCCAAAAAGATGTTATTTGTGCATCTGGATTAAAAACTGTCAAACATATCTATCTTTATACCTATCTATAAAAAATCTATTTATCTTTCTAAAAATCTATCTATATATCTATCTGCATATCTATCTATATATTTATCTATCTATATATCTATAAATCTGTCTATCTATATATCTATAAATCTATCTATCTATCTATCTATCTATCTATCTATCTATCTATCTATCTATCTATCTATCTATCTATCTATCTATCTATCTATCTATCTATCTATCTATTAGAAACTCTGGTTTATCTCCCTAAACGTAGACAATGTGACCCATGCAATATATCTATAGACATGTATATATATATGAAGCAGTAATCTCTGTTTGTCAGTTTGTTTGTATGCCCGATCATAACTCATGAACCGATTTGCTGTTTAGATCTCCAAGCAAAGCTGGGTTCCCAAGGCAATGCGCAAATCGATCTCATTTGATGTATACTTCGTTTACCACATGTCCTTTTCGGGCCTATAGTAAACAAAGAAAGAAAGAACTAATTTTTTTTATCGGACCAGTTGATGAGGCAGATTCTCTAAATAAATGCGTGGTCTGTTTGGTGGCTTGTTTGGATGAAAACGATTGGATCCATATTTTTGCAGGACCTTAAATCACCTGTACATGAATATGAGATGATGATGGACGGTCAGATAGTGTAGATTTGACCACCAGCATATTATTTGTTTTTAAACAGATAACTCTGCGAAATATAAGATTGTTTTATTTAATTACAGAAACAAAATATTGTAAATGGTATTTAATTGCAAGATGCACGATGCGCCCTGGTAGCTTAGGTTTGAATATTTGACTAAAACCATTAATAAACCTGTTGAAAAATCAGAAAATGGAAATTCAGGAAAATCTTGTCAGATGTGCTTTTCATTTAGTAAATTTTCACAATATTTAATAACTAAATGGTAATTAGTAAAAATATTGCATGACAAAATAAGAAAATGTGAAGAAATCAAGTTTGTCTCTTTTACAATTAAAAATCTAGTATCTAATGATAAACTTCCAAAATTTTACAATTCTGCCGCCTTTCTCTGTGCGCCCCCCCCCGTCCTCCACTCTCCAGGTGCCTTTGTGCAAATTATCCTAATTGCGAAGTTTTCTCGACTATCCTGTATTAAATGATATAGTGAGTGGAACTATACAAACTCTATATATTTATATAACTTAACTCTCAAACATCCTGTGTTTTGTTACAACAACCTAGGATACCCCCCNGGGCGAGGGGGGGTATTATTTCAATGTTTTGTTAAAACATATATTATCTAATTCAGCCCACAGCAAATATAACAAGTTATCCAACGCACATTCTTAAACCTTGTAATTTTGGACCTGCTATGCGCGCGAGCGTTCTAACTTTGAAACCCAAAATATTTGCGCGCGCTACAAAAGAGGATTGACATATTAAAAGGTTTTCTTAATGCCCCCTGTTAATACTTAAAATACCAATACCATGTTTTCTCCTATTTCTTATAACAACAAATAAGTTAAATTGATTTTTAAATCAAATACATGGATTTTCCCCAAATGCTGAAGATACAGATGTACACAATACACATGTACATTGTACAACATTCAATGTTTAAATTCAATATTGTACATTTTCAACAAACTTTTTTTTATTTTTTCATTTTTTTGAAAAACTAATTATTAAGTTATGACAAGGAAATCTAATTTTAGCTTTAAAAAATGTCCTAAAATTACTTGCCCTCTTTCCTTGACCCCCTTTTGGGGATTTATTTTTTCTATAACTTTTTAATCATGTATCCCTGTCAAAACAGTGTACACATATGCATATTCTAAAGTAACAAGTGTAAAACAAAACATATTTATAGATAGATAGATAGAAGCAACTATTATATACTTAAAGGAAGGATGGTTATTTGGTAAAAATAGTAACAGGAATATACACTAAAACAGAATAAAATTAAAAATAGAGATAACCACGGGAATATGAAAAAAGAAATTATGAACGGGAATATAAAAGGAAATGGAATTTGAGTACATTGTAGTAATTTGAATAGAGATGATAACAGGAATTAGAAATAGAATAGGCATTGAGTTGATAAGTAGAAATAGGAAATAGGAAATAGGAAATAGGAAGAGAAATGTCAATTGATATTAAAATTGCTGTTGGAAACGAAATTGGAATTTAAATTTTGATGATAATAATGATAGTAATAATATTAGATGGATTAAGGGACAGGGGGGGGGGAGGGGA
>NW_019396097.1:4363-73843 GCF_000591075.1 Eurytemora carolleeae | reverse complement strand
GGGGGGGGGGGGGGGTAATTATGAGGATTTGTAGAGAGAAAAATTCATGATTTTTTCTTTGGATTACGACTAGGAGATCCTTTGTTCTAATCTAAAACAAAGAGACACTGACTAAGAAATACCAAAATGTTTTTTAAATTAATTTTTACAAAATAATGTTATATTGTCTAAATTTGTGTGTTTTTTACAAATCAATTTTTTTTATAGCTCCATCTTATCCACTAAGAAGTTTCAATCTAAAACATTTTTCATATTAAAATTACCCTGTAAAATTTCAATGAGGAGTTTATGCCATTGAGGATTATTTTTCTGGACACTCTGTAATATGTGAATGTGGATTGAAATGCAGGACACCCTGTACACTACTAGCATCAACAGTTGAACCGGATTATATTTAAATTCTTGTGTAATGTGTATATAAGTTTCTCAATTAGAAATTTGAAACTTGGATTTAAGAATAAAAAGAAACTCTGGTAAGGCATGAAATGCAAGCCTTTACATCATTCAAATAAATGGAGAGGGATGCAGAGGGATGGAGAGGGATGCAGAGGGATGCAGAGGGATGCAGAGGGATGCAGAGGGATGCAGAGGGATGCAGAGGGATGCAGAGGGATGCAGAGGGATGCAGAGGGATACAGAGGGATACAGAGGGATGCAGAGGGATGCAGAGGGATACAGAGGGATGCAGAGGGATGCAGAGGGATGCAGAGGGATGCAGAGGGATGCAGAGGGATGCAGAGGGATGCAGTGGGATGCAGAGGGGTATAGAGGGATGCAGAGGGATGCAGTGGGATGCAGAGGGATGTAGAGGGATAGAGAGGGATGCAGAGGGATGCAGAGGGATGCAGAGGGATACATAGATACATAGATATATATTGATACATAAAAACATAGATTCATAGAGGCATAGATACATAGATACATGATAGATGGATCTGGATTTATATAGGAACATGTATATATACTAGATATCAGGTTGTACAAAAAAGGTTTAGAAAAAAAGAGTTTGTGGCAAGTGTACAAGTCCCTGCTTAATAAGCCCGAATTCCGAATGAAAGATTAATATCTATTTCACGTGTCTCCTTTATCTTCTGAAAAGGACTGAAAGTGATGGCAATGACAGTTTACATCTGTTGAATATTGAAAGCAGTTTTATAGATATTTATATATCTGATATAAGGAAACCTAGATATATATATATATGCATTATGCATGCATAGACAATACATAAACAAATACATAGATAAATTGATACAAAGATACATCATGATGACAAATGCATAGACAATACATAACAAAATATTTAAGACATATACATAGATAAATACATTTAGACATTTAGACATAGATATATAGATATATATTGATACATAGTTACATAGATATATATTGATACATAGATACATGATAGATTGATCTGGATTTAAATAAGAACATGTATATGAACAGATACATATATCTGTCCATATACATATTCCTATAAATGCATTACATAGATATATAGATAAATGCATAGATAAATAGATGCATGCAAAGATAGATAGATAGATACAGCAAGGAAACATGACCATAAATAATTTTTTGGTCTTAAAATGTATTTAATGTTTCTAAAAACATTTCTCCATTATTCATTAATTTGACATATTATTAGATTTAATGTTCATAATAATTTAACAATTTGATAAATTCTTTAGCGCTCTAATTTTGGAAGTAAAACAATTTTGGTAGAAAAATTATACACTAACTCCTTATTACATAAATGTACTAGTTAATATTATTATTATTATTATTATTATTAGTATTATCATTATTATTATTTTTATCTTTAATACTAATATGTTTATCATCAGTATTGTTTAATTATTTTTGCGTTTGTTTAAAATGAATTTGCAAAGACATCCAAAGTAACATATGGTCAAATTATGAACGAAAAATGAAATAAAACAATTCTTTCAAGATTTGCATTTAATATGTGTAAAAAGGCACTTAAAGTTGCAATTTAGGAAGATAATTTCAAATTGGCTGATGATGCAATAAACGAATTTTTCATGTCGTATTCATGGTATTCATGTTCTATTCACGTTTCAGACAAGAGTCCAGCGGATGGTGGATTGCAGAATAAATTGTTGATGCATATTTCAAGTGAAAGTTGTATCTCAACAACTACTTCTCATTCTACTTTATGCTACACAACCCTGTGTCATGAGTGTGTATGGTGTGTAGTCCTCCTGGACGCTCTTCTTGGAATCCGTCAAGGCCGGTGGTCAGTGTACAGTGTACATTTCAGGCTCCCAAAACTATTCGCGGATTTTCTGAGAAATTTCCCGCCCAATTTCTGGAAAATCATAAACGTTATATGACAGGCTGGTAAACAGGATACAGCATTCTCAAACATTAGAAGGAAACAGATAAATAACCTGAAAAGGAAAAAGTGAGATTCTAGTTGATGAAAAGTGAAATAAGATGTCAATGGCGCGGATTCATGAAGAACGAGGAGTGACGAGAATATGTGTCAACTCCAGGTATTATAAATGTTGATATTTGACACGAATATGTGATATTATTCATATTTACTCAGTTATATACACACCACGGGCAACTAGCAAGAATAAAGTATGTCCAATCTGTATCAGAATTAACTTTTAACTTATCATTAAAAAGACCAAGTGTCGTGGTCCTAATATTAGATTTTCAAAACATATAACTAAAAAGCTGAAAAATAATAAATAATAATTAAGATTTGTTCGAATGTTTAGATTAACTGTATTACTGGAAAGAATTGAGTCCTTGCAACGAACTTTGATTTTCTCATCCCTACATCTTTGCAAACCGATGTCTTAGACCACAGATATTTCCAACTATGAATTTTATATTATAGATCAGATATAATACCATGCAGGTTTACACCATCAGGTTAAAAAGATATAGAGATTAGAAAATTTAAGGGTAATTTCCTAGAGAACGATTTTTGGACCCCCCTCCCCCCTCCTATCAATTTTGTACATGGATCTAGGCCCCTAACCTGTCCTAGCCGCGGCGCTCGGCCCCCTATTCTGTCCTAGCCGCAGCGCTCGGCCCAGAAATTGTCGTAACCTAACCTAATCCTAAAATAATTAAAAAAAATAATAATAATTTTGCTGAAAAATAAGACGTCATTTAAAAAAATTGATCGGAGGGGAGGAAGGGGGGATGGGGGGTCCAAAAATCGTATCCTTCCTTTAGTATCAGTTCCTTTAAATTACCGTGACACATTTATCTAACTCACACTAATACTTGAAAGTGCAAAGACTCTTCTTACGAGAACTTAAAGTAAATGTCCTCAAATTTCATTGTTTAGACAAAATTTTGAAAACAGCTTTTTTATCGTTATTTTTCAGTTTTTCCAAAATTTCATTTTTCTCTTAGGATTAGATGTAAACTACTCGAATTTTGAGTTTTGGGACTATAGTCTCTTTAACACTAAACTCTCTCTCTCAATCTCATGACAATATCCATACATTTAAATGGCAGACTCACAAACATATACACATACCACTTTGCAACAGGGAGATTTGAAAATCAAATTTTCGAAATGTTCGATATTGCGAAAAAAGTTTTTTTTTGATAAAAATTGTAATTCAATCGCATATCATGCTTTCTTTGCATAAAATTATTAACTTTAATTAAACTTAAGTGCAGTTTGATTTTAAAATTAAATAATTTATTTTTATTATACTAGGCTTTTAGGGCGCTTTGCGCCCATCTTCTATTTAAATTGTGAACATGTTCTTTTTGTTTACATTTTAAAACAAAGAATAAAAAGATTTTGCGGATTTTTACAAATTAATTTTTTTTACAAAATTAAAAAACTTTAAAACACATTTTTTTATTTTTGTCATTCATAAACCTTCCTTGTGGGCCCGATCGGTTCTGCCGTTTTGACGTTTATTGGATACAAACAGACAGACAAGCTAAATTTATATAGAGATTTACAAAGGAATTGAGTCTTTGCACCAAAGTCAGATCTTCTTATTCTTATAGCTTTGCAGCACAATGATCAAATGATCAAATGAACTAGGTTTGAATTATTAAATGTAAACAACATCAGGTTGCAAAGATATAGAGATTAAATTAAAAAGCTACAGATATCTAGAAAAATTAAAACGACACAGTAGTCTTGGGAACCTTTTCGTTGAAGTGATAATTTCTTTAATTCTTTATTTATTAATTTATTATATATTAATTACGTTGCTATTGTTATGAAGATAGTTCCAAAATAAGTGATTTTAACATATTTCGGTGAAGTACCATATTAGATCTTCGATAACTAATAAAAGAGATTTAAAACGTAATTCAAGTAACTTTCAATGCAAAGATGACAATTCCCGATTAACAACGGTACCCTTAAAACCATTGTCTGATCAATTATAATATTTAATGTAAATATTAATTTTAATCTAAAACTGATTATTTTCAATTGGTTTCTGTACAAAATTAACTTGCCCATTTCTACTGTAGGAATCCTAAAGGAATGATACAAATTAGTCTATTTTAATAAAAAAAAAACGTCAATATCTTCCTCCTTATTGATCAGATAATGGTTTTAAAGGTACCCTTGTGAATCGGGTATTGACATCTTTGCATGGAGGGTCACTTAAACATTACGTGTTCCGACCCTTCAAACAAAAATATTTTAGGTAAAACTTTAATTGATGTTTATCTAACATTTTTCTTTCAATTTTACTCTCCTCAAACATGCAATAAAATGAAGGTTTACTACCTTAAATATGACTCATGCTAGAAATAAACGCAAATAAAAACCTATACTGTTAAAAACATAAACAAACCGTAAATGTTTTGTAAACATTTAAGAAAAATAAACATGATACTGAGCCGCCCTATGTTTGTCCAAAAATTAATTCAAATATGAGAAACTCCCGGGGAGGGAGCGACGTATAAATTAATTTAAAGATTCACAAGAATCTATATGATAGAAAAATTTATATTTTATTTTACAAATGTGTTTAATGTTCATTTGATTTCAGTAATCCTGATAGTGAGACAGAAGATACATTTAGGTAAAAAGAATATTTAGTTCACGATCATAATAAACCTTGAGTGCAAAATCATTGAACAGAAGTTAATTCGTTATTTTATAGATGATAATGATACTTCGAGTTATGACTTATTTTTCAAGTACAAAAAAACTTTCTCCTGATTAAACTGAGAACATTTCTTTGCAAGACTGAGATTTAAAAAGCTTTTTTTATCGCCTAATGTTTTGTTTCCGATTCAAATACTCAATTTACTACGTGATATAAGTTTTCATGTTAGGTTTTTGTTAAATTGTACAGTAGTTTTTTATTTAATTATTGTTTGTTACCTAAGAAAAACTATGATTAACAACTTCTGATTTACAATTTTTTTCGAGTCATTGAATGATCTTATAAACCTTGAACCCCTGTTGTCTGTAACATGTTATTTGTATTGGTCTTTTTCAGTGTGAGCAGTTTCAGTAGTACAACGTCATCATTAAACCCCTCCAGGGCGGAACATGGCGGATTTTTGAAAGCGCGGCATGCTAAAAATGCTGCGGAACGATCAGAAAATGGCGGGAAAAATTATTTTCGTGCCAATCCAATTCAAGTGTTGCAAAATGGAGACGAAACCCCGACAGATCTTAATAGATCTATCAGCATGAGGTAACTGCACAGTTTAAAAAATTGTTTAACTGTAATTTATCAACTATCAACGTAAAATTATTGATAGATCCTTAATTAGAATAGTGACGTAAACTCGAGTGTCGACAATTCTAAGTCTTTCCTAAAAAGCTTGGCTCGTGGCTTTTTATTTAGCAAGTTAACTTTATCAATCGTTAATCGCACTTTAAAGTGACTTTTCCAATTTTTAAAGTAAATGGTTAATTTAAAATATTTTAGTAACCTAAGTCTAGCTGCTAATAGTCCCAGCCCCTCAACTGCTCGGGAGATTCGGAGTATCACAAATAATTATCAAAAATTATTAAACAAGGTGAATTGTTTTTATTTATATTCTGAATTGATATTTTAGGATTTTTTGCTGTTAAAATTCAGCGTTTCTCTGAAAACAACCACAATAATACAGTTTATTCCAGAACTTCGAAGACACCGGAAGAATTTATAAACTGTTGTTTTCTAAACTTGCTGATAATGGAATGCTGCAGATATTTAGTATCCTAATTGAATAATTAGATGGAACTCTTTAAAGTTCATGGCTATTTACTTATTTTTTCAACTACTGCTCGAGATTTAAAAAAAATATGGAAAAATTGTCAAAACGCCATTAAATGAATTCTTTCGATGTCTCCAAAGTTCTGAAATAAACTGTAAAATTTCGTATTTTTTCTTGAACATTTTTTTGAGTTTTACATCATTGACAAACAGACAAGATTATGTTAAATATGTGCAAAATACAGGATGAAGAATTTAACCTTCAAATCGTGGAATTTAACGAATTCAAGATCGTCAATTAAGACCAATCAATTTAATCAATTTAATCAATTGACTTATGATTTATCCGGCATTCCGGCAGTTAAGTAACTAAACAATTATTCTGTCATTTAGAACTTTTTATTTTTATTTTTAGTCAATTTATGCATGGTTATGTTCTCAATTATTTTAATGGACTTATGTCAAAATAAGATGGATTGGTCGTGTTGACAATTTTTTTATTAAAAGAACTAAAAGCGTAATTTCAAGTGACCCTCCAAGCAAAGTTTTCAATGCACGACTTACAACCTTACACTTAAAAGCACTTGTCTGATTAATTATCAATTAGAATTCAATAATTAAAATTTTGACATCAAATTATTTTGATTCTGGTTTCTCTACAACAGTGATTTGCACTCTTCTATTGCAGGAAGACATCGGAATCATCGGAATTAAATACTTTTAAACCTAGAAAAACGACAATATCTTCCACATTGATAATAAGATAAAGATGTTAAGGGTACCGTAGCTATTCGGGCATTGTCATCTGTGCTGAGTGCTTTGAGTGTCACTTTAAATTACGACTACTGCAGTCCCTTTAATGGGTTTTAATAAAACATAAATACAAACACTGGTTTCGTCATCATATCCAAATTGACCTGAGACAGTTCTCCCAATCGAACACTCTTAGCTGAGAACTCGTGCCATGTCCGATTCACAGCAGTACCCTTTAAATCACATCTATATCGTGTTTTTATTAAAAAATGGTTGAATTCTGTTGATGTTAGTTGTAAAATGTATAGAAAGCACAATATTTTTTCCTCCCGGATCAGAAAAACCTTTAAAGGTTACCGTTGTGAATCGGGACATGCACTTGTTTTGATGATATTGAGATCTATGCTTGATCTAGACCCTGTTGTTAATTTGCTGATTGGCTTAATTTTTATATTCTGCATTGTCTCAAATTTTCATTGGGGAACTCGAAAGACCCGCGGGAATGTTCTTAGCTTGGTTTTGAGATTCTAAGTTGAGTGGGTCAAATTTTGTAGAAAAAACGCTAAATTGTAATTTAAGGCCAAGTGTGGGTAAACAGTGGGAGTAAATATGAGTACCCTGGACAATGCATTGGTCCCAAAGCTATAATAATAGTATAAAAACCATTGATAAATTGTCAAGACGACATTTCGTAATTTCTTTCAATGACTCCAAAGTTGTGGGTTAAACTATTTGCTGTTCAGGCAACTCATGAGATCCGTAAGCTGAGTTCTGAGAAACATGATCTAGAGCTTGAGATGGAAAAGCTTCTAGAAGCTAACGTAGAACTCGCCACAGAGAGCAAGAAGCTTCTAGGTAATCTACATTAATAGAAATGACCGGGCCAACCTTGCAAGTGTTGCCAGGGCCTCTAAGTATGATTTTTTGTAACCTTAGATATAAAGATTTTAGAATTTGAAAGAGTACTAAGTAAACTCCTGAATTTTTTCTTCAGAATATAATTTATTAGTTTGTATATTAGCCTGGAATTCTTATTAATTTCATGTGACGCCCAATTTAATGGAGGTTTACTTGAAATATCGTCTGCAGGGGCTGTTATAGTAAATTTAAGTGACCCTCCATTAAAAAAAGAAACAGAGGGGCATACCTGATTCACAAGGATACCTTTGAAACCTTACTCTGATCAGAAATGTGGAAGATAACGTCGTATTTCTAGCTTGAAAAGTTATAAATTCTAATAATTTCTCGATTATTTCTTAAGTAAAAAAGTGTTCCGTTGTAAATCAATGGAGGGTCGCTAGAAATAACGTTTACAGTCCCTTTAAGATGGACCAAAGTGTCAAATAAAAAATATTTGTGTTTAGAGAGTAATCGAGACTGGAGAGCTGAGAGGGTTGGATTGATGAAAGCTAATCAAGAATTCGTAGACGAGGTAAATTCAGTTTTATAGCTGTGTTAGAAAAATCCTAGCGTTGTTTTCGTTATATCAAAATCTCGGAAAGAATCTGAAAAAATATTGTTTAAATTGATTCTCTAGAAACTTAACTTAGCATTAATAGGAACTCAGAAAACTTGATGTAATCTCATAATCTTTGGTATGATCTCCTACAACCTTGATACAATCTCATAAAACTTTGATATTATCTCAATAAACTTTGATAAAATCTCTAAAAGCTTTATAGAATCTCATAAAATTTCAATTTAACCCCATAAAACTTTGATAGAATCTCATGAAGCTTTGATAAATTCTCAAAAAACTTTAATAGAATCTTTTAAAACTTTGATAGAAATTGAATCCCATAACTTCATTTTTCTAACGGATCTTTATATTAGTAATAATTATCTTGGCAATCACCAACCTTTTTAGTTAAAGGTAGATATTGAAATATATCAATCTGGAATTAGCCAAAACTCTAGATTAGTTTTAACCACAGATTTGCTAAGATAGTGCAGGGGAGGTTTCTTTTTTGATAAACTCACTGTACACTGTACTTGCAAGCTTTCCAAAAATCTTTGTTTGACGCATTTTTTGAATGAGTACACTGCACTGTACAGCCTCTCCGATATTTTTTTTCGCGCATTTGGTTAAAATCTACAGATAAAAGCCCTGTTGTATCAAATGTTACTGCAAGACTTGAAAAAGTTAAACCTCACTTGTCCTGTCTGTGAAATCTATAAGGTTGGACTTGAAATGAGCCATATGCACTTTATTTCCAAGAAGAATCAGGAATTTACAGAATTCATTTTGCAAATCTTTGCAAACTGTTCAAAAATGACTTTATGGACAGTTAATACAATAGAATTTGATAATCTGCGCATCTTATTATTAAATACAAAATTAAACTAAACTCAGGAATAACCATCGGAAGTATTTCAATTTAACTCTGTATATGTACGTCACAACTCACGAAGAACGATTTCATAATATTTTTTTTGCAACTTGGCATTTTTTCTTCTTTTTTAATCTGCAAAGCTTATAGCCAAAAATTATGGTTTTCTTAATTCTCATCATTGAATTTTATTTTAAAGAAACCCGAATTTGATAACTTAATTCAGGTTGAACGGCTTTATCGAGAGGAAGAAATCTGGGAAGAAGAAAAATCCAAGATGGCCGAAGAAAAGAAAATGGCCGATCATCAGCTGACAGAGGAGCGCAAAACGTGGGCAGAAGAAAAATCGAAATTAGGAATGCATAAAACTTTATCAAAATAAAAATATATATTTTAATTTAAAGTCTTACTCGGTTTCTGATTTTTGGGGAAATTAGAATTTAGAATTAGAATTTTAGAATTTTAGAAATTAGTATTTAATGCAATTTTAGAGAAAAATATTGCTGAGCTGGTTCAATCCGTCAAAATTTTATCAATGGACAATGATAAGCTTATTCAGGTAAAAACATAATTTTTAAAAATTCGTTAATTTTTAAAAAATTCACATGAAATTGTATTATATTAAACTAGCTGAAGTGCCCGGCGTTGCTCGTGGAAAAGTTCGAATCTTGAAAAAAAATTTGAATTAAAAAGAATAAAAATTTCGAATTTTGAAAAAAATTTGAATGTTTTTGTCTTATGTTACCCCCCTGGCACCCATGGGTTCCCTGATAATAATTCAGCCGTTTGGCCAGCTGTAGCTAGCATATATAGAAATATATACAGAGCGTCCCATATCATATTAGATTATCTCCAATCTTTAACGCCAAAATACGCACATAATACTCGAAAAATTTATTAAATTTTTCAAAATGATTGATTCGTCCTAAATTTTCTGATTTGTCCCCAAAATCGTAATTTAGACCCATTGACGCGGTCTAATTTGATGTGGGACACCCTGTACATAGAAGAGCTTTTTATTTATATAGAAGGTTTTTTATTTCATTTAATTTTTTTTTTTGTAGGAAAGAGAATCACACGAAAAACAGTCGTCTAAGTCAAATCAGGTTGAAAATAACTTTAAAGGGTCTGTTATCGTCATTTCAAGTGACTCAGTATGACAATTGCCCAGTTCAAAACAGTATACCAGCTGTAAACCTTTATCTGATCGATAATGTGGAAGATTTTGTCGTTTTTTAAGATTTAAAAGTGTTTAATTCTGATAACCTCGGATAGGTTTCCCTATATAAGATTTGCGCAACTCTCTTTTGCAGAGAAACCTCCAACCACAATTGAAAATAATCAGTTTAATCATTAATGATATACAATTAATATAATAATACTTGATTAAACAAAGTTTGGCCGGTATTAAATAACGACAACGAAAAATAAAGTAAAAATTATACAGTAATCTAATTAGATAGTTAGGAACATATTTCTCAAAAGATATTCGTCAATAAACCAATGCTAAAATCGATTATTTCGTTTTCATTATAATATTAAATTTCTTATCTTCTTTAAATTTTTTCGCAGATTTCTTTAAATTCTTCAAATGTTGTCTTTTCAATAATAATTCTAGAAAATCTGCGAAAATCTTTGTGAATAATGAGAAAATAGAAACTAATAATTGAACAAGACAACTTATTTTCAATGACGTCTGTAGTTTACTGTAGAACTTTTTTTACATTTTATGTCGTCGTTGTTTAATAATTAAAAAAACTAGTTCTGAAAACGTATCCACTCCCAAAGTAGGAGTTTTGCGCTCAAATTCAGGATTTACTGATCTTTAAAAAGTTTAATATGTCTCAAATGAATCCGAAAGAAGTTTTCCACAACACTGCATAATCAGTTCAACTACCTTACATAGCCGGTCACTCCCTTTAAGCTTGTAAGATAAATGGGAATTCAATTGGTTTTTTTTGCAAATAGAATATTTTTTTATTGGATTTTCTTAAGCTGCGGACTCTATGGTGGGGGGGGGGGGCTAAAGGGGATTTTCGTTGGATTACGTCATCATTAAAATATACTTTAGGAGCTTAAAGAAGAGTATGAAGAAAATCTGGTAAAATTGCAGGCTACAGTTTCAAATCTCAATGCCCAGGTAAATCTGGTAAAATTGCAGGCTACAGTTTCAAATCTCAATGCCCAGGTACTGCATTCATGCAATTAAGAATATTTTTTCATGGCAATATTTGTCGATATCAATTTTTATGGAGATTTGAATTATATCTGAGTTGATCGCTACATGTATTATTTGTTTTTTTTTAGTACAGTTTACATTATGATTCCATTTTTAGGAATAACAAGAAAAATCTAAAAAAATTGGTGAATTGAAACGAAACGAGCTGAAAATATAAATTCCTTGAAAAATTGAGTACTCAATAATGATCAGTTTCTAGAGGTCTATAGAGGGTTTCAACCTAATTATAATACTAACTTGGGAAACTGAATTTTCTCAATAGAATTCATCTAACTCGGTTTAAAACCTTTATACCGATTAAAATTTGGGTCAGTTTAAAAAAAAACAAAAGTTCAAAACCGACTTACTATTGGTTTTATGGCTTTTTCTGATTAAAGGTTTCTGTAATTTTCCAGATAGTGTCTAATATTTTATTCTAATTTTGTCATTTTTAAATGTCGTCACTGTCTGAAT
This sequence comes from Eurytemora carolleeae, assembly GCF_000591075.1. NCBI lineage: Eukaryota > Metazoa > Arthropoda > Copepoda > Calanoida > Temoridae > Eurytemora > Eurytemora carolleeae. Next base: position 61,880 of record NW_019396097.1, on the reverse strand, counting down.
ATTTATCTGCAGGTTGTGAATGAGAGTGAAGAACGTGAAAGATTAGAGCAAGAACTAGAATCCCTTGCTCTAGAACTGGAGAAGAAGGCAGAACTAGCAAAGGACAGGTATTTATATGCATTTTGTTTTAAAGGGATTGTATACGAAACGACAGGGATTTTTCTTTACGGGAATCAATGAAAATAGTGTCCTCAATGGTCTTTTACACTGAGTCATTGTAAGCTCCTATTTTATAATAGTTGGGGGGGCGGGGGGGTAACTGAACTCCTTGTGTATTACTAGAATATCAATCAAAGTACAAAATTGTACGGTGTCAGTGTACATACAAAATGTAAAGTGTACTTAAATATTTAGGACTATAAAGTTTGAGCAGTTGGCCCGTAGAGCAGAAGATTTATCTGCTCAACTATTCGAAACACAGATGGCGAAAGATCAGCTTAGGTAGGTGGAGGGTTTAATGAGGGAATTAGAAAGGAGAGAGGTTTGGGAGAGAAAGATTGGGAGACATGCAGGGAGAGATGTTGGGAACAAGGTTGGGAAACAGAATGTGAGAAAGGTTGGTAAAGATTTTGTGAAAGACGTTGGGAAAGATGATGAAAAAGATGTTGGGAAAGAGGTTGGGAAAGAGGTTGGGAGAGAGGTTTGAAAAGATATTGGGAGAATGGTTGGGAAAGGGTTGGGATACATTCTGGAATACATGCTGGGAGAGATGTTGGATGAGAGGTTTGGGAAAGTGGTTGGGAGAGAGGTTGGGAAAGGGGTTGGGAAAGAGGTTGGGAAAGAGGTTGGAAAAGAGGTTGGAAAAGAGGTTGGAAAAGAGGTTGGAAAAGAGGTTGGAAAAGAGGTTGGGAAGAGGTTGGGAAGAGGTTGGGAAAAAGGTTGGGAGAAAGTTTGAGAAATAGGTGGGGAGAAATGCTGGAAGAGACGTTGGGAGAGAGTTTGGGTAAGAGGTTGGGAGAGAGTTTGGGAAAGCGGTTGGGAAGTCATCCTAAGAGAGAGGTTGGAAGAAATGCTGAAAGAGTAGTTGGGAAAGAGGTTGGAAATGGTATTGAGGTTGGGAAAGAGGTTTGGAGAAAGGTTGTTAAAGAGGGTGGGAATAGTATAGAGGTTGTTAAAGAGGTTGGCAATGAGATAGAGGTTGGGAGAAAGGTTGTTAAAAAGGTTGGGAATTGGACGGCGGTTGGGGAAGAGGTTGGCAGAAAGGTTGTTAAAGAGGTTGGGAGAGAGTGAATAAGAGAGGGTATGGGGTTGGAGGGAGGTATTGAACAGAGCTATTTTAAAAAACAAAAATATTGTAAAATTAGTTTGTTTACGTTTCCTTTTCCTTTCAGTGGAGATGTTGAGAAAATGTGCAGGGAAGAAAAGAAAATGAAAGTGGAAATAGATCAGGTTAGAAATCAGATGTTTCTTAATTAACAATTTTTGTTATAAAAATTTGAAAAATTTATGGCTTCGTTTCGTCAAAAATCATAAATTTTCTTAATTTAATTACAATTATTTTAGTTGAAAGTAGAGAAAGAATGGCTGGTTTCTAGAGGGAAAGACAACAAGGTAATTTTAAAAAATTTATTTTAAAAAATGACGAATATTGACGATATTTCAATTTCATCTGAAAAATATCGATTGCGGTTTCTCAAATAAAGGGACTGTTTTTATTTTTGCAGCAGAAATAAGAGAGTAAATTAAAAGACCATTTCGCTTTTCTTGTTATTGAGAAACGACGAAATCTTTCTCAATGTTACTGAGATACATAGATTTAAAATGTATCGTTGTTAATTGGGCATGTCAATCTGAAAATCGAGCATTTCTTAAAATTGTGTCGTCATCCTTTTCAAAAAATGGCCGTTTTAACTAATTGTTATAAAAACATGGAATGGCTTTACTTTTAAAATTCCGAACGATGATCGTCGGATATCAAAAAAAAATAACAAAAAATTCAAATTCTATTTTTGTTTTATTTAATTTAGAATTCTGGAGCCGTTAATGAAGAGGAGGCAGAGAAACTAAAACAAGAACTCAGAGCAGAGAAAGAGAAGGTACAAACATATTTTTGTTCGGGCACACGATTTTACAATGAGGTCTTTAAACCATACTCATCGTACATTGACAGCCCAAACAATGAATCTTTTATTGAAAGTACTGAACCTTTTCTTTAAAGTGCCGAACCTTTTCTTTAAAGTGCTGAACCCTTTCTTTAAAGTGCTGAACCTTTTCTTTAAAGTGCTGAACCTTTTCTTTTAAGTGCTGAACCTTTTCTTTAAAGTGCTGAACCTTCTCTTCAAAGTGCTGAACCTTTTCTTTAAAGTGCTGAACCTTTTCTTTAAAGTGCTGAAACTTTTCTTTAAAATTCTGAACCTTTTCTTTAAAGTGCTGAACCTTTTCTTTAAAGTGCTAAACTTTTTCTTTAAAAGTGCTAAAGTATGAATCTTAAGAATTTTTAGCATCCTCAAATAATTAAAAGAAACCCCAAGAAATAATAAATAAGAACATTTTTAAATATTTTAAACTTGATTTTTATTTTCAGGTGCTAAATCTTTGTACCTGGAAGGGTCAGCTTGTCAATAAAAACAAGGAACTCCAGGCAGAAAACGAAAAGTAAGAAATTATTTAATGATTTTAATTTTAATTTAAGAATGTTAGATGTGGAATTTAAAAAAAAAGAATTTTGAAGAAGATTTTTTTAGCCTATGTGGCCCCAGAGGTTCCATTAAGAAATGTTAACCAATTCGGAATTCGGACAAGCCTTATGGCCAGCTATAGATGACATACAAATATATATATATATATATTGAATATATATATATATAAAAGTTAAAAGCTTTATTATAAAGATATAACCTACCTATTTTCAAGGTTACGGTCGCGAGCAGAGGACCTGGAGGCTCTCATGAACGAGGAGGTTCAGGATATCAACGAGCTCATTGGGGTCATCAACAATATACAGGTAGTTAAGTATACTGATATACAGGTCTAAAGGGATAATAGGGATAATAGAGATAATAGGGATTATAGGGATAATAGGGATAATGGGGTCACAGCCTCACAAGAGTTAGCATATGGAATAAGGTCAATAATAAGAAACTACTTTAAAGAAAAAATATTTCGTTGAACTCTTGTCTCGTGTTTGATATATATGTAATACTAATTAAATTCTAAGCAAATGTTCTTGGCCTAAAAAGTCGTCGTTGTATTTTATTTAAGCAAAGTTTAAAAATGTTAAAATTCTTTAATGAGATAATATTTGTAAGTTTTGTTTAGAGTTCAACTGGACAGATTGTGGATCCTAGCCTACTGAAGAAGAGGTATCTGAAATAAAAAGCAGAAATGTTCCCGCCATAATGAATATATTTGAAAATTTAATCACTTAAAAAATGTTCGTATATACTTTAGAGCTATATTTTTTACAAAGGTACCTATTCATCATTATTTTTGAAAATTCTTTTATCTATTTTGTCGTAAAAATTGTAAAAAAACAAACTTTTATGATGCATTTTTCGATGTGCCAATCTGTACAGTATTTATGGTAATAAAATATTTGACACATTATTGTTTTTGATTGTTTAAATCTTTAAATTAACTTTTTACAGAAATCAAATCAAATCAAATCAAACCATTGTGTTCCTTAAAAGTTCCAATTCTAATGAGTTTGTTATTCCCATTGCAGTGCGGTCATGTTTGGAGCACAAGCTAAGTTAGGAACTTTCAATCCCTAAAATGTGAATTTTTGTATTATTCAAGGGGAAAAATAATTGATTTTAAATCTTTATTAATTTTTTAGTAAATCAATTGCTTACTTTTTAAGCACCCAACTTACTATAAATTAATAAGATAGCACTGGTATAAACTGCACTGGTATAAACTGCACTGGTATAAACTGCACTGGTATAAACTGCACTGGTATAAACTGCACTGGTATAAACTGCAAATGGTTTATTTTGAAATAGTTTCAAAAACACAACGTTTAATTAATGGCTCTTCATCTTAGGGAAACAAAGTAAAATTTAGCAAAAAGAAATATTTTTAATATAGTATATTTAAGTTTAGAACAAGCAAGGGAAAAGTAAAAAATATTTCACATTGAGTTCTGAATTGAAATTCTCTACAGCTTTCTTTTGGATTATCAACTTTTGGATACATCTTGGACTGGGCTTTTTTCATTTCGTTTCTTAATCGTTCGGAAACGACCCCCACTTTGTTAGTCTTTTTCAATCGTTCAAAAATAAATGAATTTCGTTCATTTTCAAAATTATCGTTCATTTTCGATCTACTTCGTTCGTTTTGTCACTGAACGATGGTTAAGTAAAATCGTTCATTGATAGTTTTTAAACAGTTTTTTCTGAAAAAATCGTTCGTTCAGTAATGAAACGTAAAGTTTATTTATAAGTTGGTACGAAAAAATTGTGTGTTTGTTGTAAAAACTTTCGGTTTAAAACCTTTTGGAAAATATGTTTCTTTAAAAAAATAATTCGTTCATGAAAGATTTTAAATGGTTCGTTTTTTTTTACTTTTGTTTTTTAAAAAACGATGTTTTTTTCATTTCTCTGAACAATCCAAGTTGTTCGTCCATCGTTGGATTTTTTTCTGAACAACAGCATCGTTTACAAAAAATGTTTTTTCGTTTACAAAACAAGGCCCATCTCTACATTATACATCAACACAATTAAACTCTTGTATACTACAATGGCATTATATGAAAGTTTACATATCTAATATTTTTTATGTGTATAATAGTGTTTAAGAACTATGTATATAATAATTGTTTCTTTTTATCGATATTTTTGATATTTAACTTTACCATTGTAAATAGATCTTCAATGTTCTTTTCGGTTCCCTCAACAAATTTAAAATTTCAGCCAACTTGATCCAGCAGTTTGGCTCGGCCAGACATTGCTGACATAAAGTTATATTATATAGATAAACTTGATCCAGCAGTTTGGCTCGGCCAGACATTGCTGACATAAAGTTATATTATATAAATAAACTTGATCCAGCAGTTTGGCTCGGCCAGACATTGCTGACATAAAGTTATATTATATAGATAAACTTGATCCAGCAGTTTGGCTCAGCCAGACATTGCTGACATAAAGTTATATTATATAGATAAATGAAATCACTGATAGGACAAAAAATGTAATTATTTGTTTATATCTTTATACAGTTTCACAGTTTAAGCACCATAAATATGGCTCATTGAACAAAAAATAATCTCGTTTAATGAGTTAAATAAGCATGAATTAAAAATCAAAATACCTGTACAGAAAGTGTAGCAAAGAATCCTATCTGTTTTATCTTTGTAATCTAAACAACATTTTAAAACCTCATTGGACAAAGATCGATTAAAAAAAAATTGGCGATTGAGTAACAAATTATTAAAAGATATGCATTCTAAATATTTATAGAACAAACGTTTGAGATTTAATGGTATTTAAACAAATAAAATTTACTGAACACTTTCGGAAATTAGTTTTCTTCTCAAAGGAAATGAGTTTTTGCCACAAACTCTTATTTTGTAATCCCTATATATTTGCAAGCCAATGTCGTTATAGACATTTGATATTCCAAGCTATGAATTCTGTTACACTGCATGAATAGTCTTAGTTTGAAATATCAAAGGTTCACAACATCAGATTGCAAAGGTATAGGATTTAGAAAACTAATTTTTCTTTGATTCCACATTTTATGAAGAAATGAAGCCCCTGTAGGGTGACTATGCCTATGGTTTTGGCTTTAACGATAAAATTAGAAAAATTATCTTTTTCTAGAAAAGTATTTTTATACAGGGTGTCCCAAAAAACATGGGAGTTCAGTGACGAATTCGATATCGTCTTTTCAAATAATTCTTTGATTTAGCATAGTGATACCTACTGAGAAAGCTGTAATCTGTAAGAGTTTCGTCTGCTATGTTTACATTTTGTTTGTTTATGTTTTGACTGCAACCGGTTGTACTTAGTAGTGTAACAATGAGTGATTTTGTTGATCTTTTACGATCAGCGATTCAAGGATCTTTTTAGATCGCTCAGATTATAGCTGGCTAGGGGCATAACCCCCTCCCCCCCTTTATACCGTTCGGTTGGACTTTTGAATACTATCTTGAATTCTAACGGATTTATTTGAGTTTGCATGCGATTTCTATAAATAACCCAAGCCAAGCTGAAAGTTCCGTTATTCCAGAAACAAGGGGGCTGAGGGGGCTAGCCGGCCAACGCCCGGGGAACTAGGGTTAAATGAGAGCCCAGGGTGGAGCGAAAGGAAGGGAAAAGAATCAGTTGATCGTCAGCTCCCTTAAACTGAGGTTCCCTTGAAGATTCCCCATCACTCTGAAACTGCTTCAATTCATAATATCTTATTAGTATAGTATCAATCGTTTATTTTTTGTATCTTTGTAAATAATAAATTGTAAGAAAAACCGACTCGACGAATATTATATTTACAAGTGTTTGCCTTTTAGTTATTTCTTTCATATACAATATGGTGACAAGTTCAAAAATTGGAAGCCCAAATAGCAACACTCGTTTTTACTAATATTCGGCGAAAATAGTTTTCTAGGATTTCGGCGCACCCTAACCAAAAGCTAGAGAACTATCGGTAAGCTCGCGCAGAACACGGCATTGAAAATAGACGCCAACTCATTCTAAAACACAGTTAACAGTTACATTTCAAATTGTGAACATTTTACTGAAATTCCAAGGTAAAACAATTTTATTTTCATCTTGTTTAACAAATTGTAGATTCATGAGTATGGCGAAATATTTTCATCGAGCTTTAATATTTTGTTTCGACAGATTAACGTAGTTAAATGACGCGAGTTAAGTAACATGTTAGAAACACGGACCGATAAAATGTTTTTTAAAATTCAACGGATTATTCAACCGTACTCCATTCTTATATTCTAGGATGGAGAACAACGGGGGCCTGGAGGTAGACCTGATTGGTTCCTCAGCTGGCTAAAGGAGGTGTTCCTGCCCGCATCGCGCGACCCTCTAGCATCGCAAATTGAGCAATTTGAGAATGCAGTGGAGCAAATCCCGAATATTGATGAAGCAATTAAGAAGTCGCTAACCACAACGCTGTCCACGGAGGCGAGAATCATCTTGAAGAAAGAAGATGACAAGTCGAAGGTGCAACAATTGCTCAAAACTCAAGTCCTGGCTATTGATGATGCAGTATCCCCCATGCCGTGGAGCAGGTTAACTGAATCTGAGGCGAAGATTATATCACGAGTTGTTGAAAATATCAAACAACAGGATTTCGCGACTAAATCTATCAAACACTGGTCTATTCATTTCTCCGACCTGTTCGATAAGTTTTTTATCGCAAGTAGAGTGGGCCGGATCGCTGTTGTTTATAATAGTTGTTCCTCCAGTTTGAAGCAACGTCTTCTGGCACTAGATGTCGGTAATGAAGCTCAGAAAGATTCCTACTTTACCTAAGCTTGCTGCAACTTATAACAGCAGTGGTACACTCACCCAACACGAAGGATGATGCGATGTTACAAGTCTACAAAGGTTTCCGCCAAGCTAGTTCAGAGTCAGTCCAAGCGTTCCTGCAGAGAGTACGGGATACAGCCGAGGAGGCCTATGGCCCATCCTCGAGCTGGACAATGTCGCAAGCTTCTCTCCTCCTGAAGAAGATATGTGAAGGATTAAATTCATCAGAGTTGGCTAAACTAACAGCATCCATAGTAATTTCTGTCCCGTTCCAGTGGAATATTCTTTGCGATTCCATAATCCAATTCCAGCAAAGAGTAAAGCCGGCCCAGCCTGACCCAAATGTTAATGCAGTTCAGCAAACTCCAACCAGAACTCCAGTCTGTTTCAAGTGTGGCGCGGCTCACTACATGCGTGACTGCAGAATTTTAGTTTGTAAGTACTGCGGACAGAACCACAAGCACGCTGACTGTTCAAAAACCGGCCAGAGAACTTTCTGCGCCAAGTGTAAGAGTAGATATCACAACACCAAGGGCCATTTCAAGTATGTACCTGAAGGAGTAAAGCTGCGCCCTCAAGGAATTAACGTGATAGAAGCTACATCGTTCCTAGAAGGTGCTGTATCAATGGACATGGATCATACAGGTAACCATTTTCCCCCTTTATACCGTTCGGTTGGACTTTTGAATACTATCTTGAATTCTAACGGATTTATTTGAGTTTGCATGCGATTTCTATAAATAACCCAAGCCAAGCTGAAAGTTCCGTTATTCCAGAAACACGGGGGCTGGGGGGGCTAGCCGGCCAACGCCCGGGGAACTAGGGTTAAATGAGAGCCCAGGGTGGAGCGAAATGAAGGGAAAAGAATCAGTTGATCGTCAGCTCCCTTAAACTGAGGTTCCCTTGAAGATTCCCCATCACTCTGAAACTGCTTCAATTCATAATATCTTATTAGTATAGTATCAATCGTTTATTTTTTGTATCTTTGTAAATAATAAATTGTAAGAAAAATCGACTCGACGAATATTATATTTACAAGTGTTTGCCTTTTAGTTATTTCTTTCATATACAATAGTAGAACAAGAAAATTACAGTATACAAACAGAGTAAACTTGTCTGTATTATCTGTTCATCTTGCGGAGACAAATTATAGACACATCTTTGCAGTCTTTTACCCTTTTCATTAAATAAACTCTAGCAGACATAATAATATTATGGCTTTTGAAATTAGGTATTACAATGCTAATTCATAACAAAGACGATATCAAATTCGTCACTGAATTCCCATGTTTTTGGGACACCCTGTATAACAGTGATGTAATTGTGCTATTATTTGTCACGCTTTTATACGTCCTCTAATAGGTAGAAAGATTTAGATCTGATTTCAGGCAGTTTATGGTACAGGGTGTCCTACGAAATATGACAGTTGGTAAATAGTTTAGAATGTCTTCTTCCATAATTTTTTTAATTGTTTGATACCAAAGACAATAATAAAAATGTTATATAGAAGTCATGCTATCGTAAAATTAATTTCAAAGCAAAATATATTTCTGCAAAAGATTTTGTAAACGAAATTAACTGAATAAAGTCTTTACGATCTAATACAGTGTATGGAAGACGACATTCAGAACTATTTATCAACTGCAGTCTGAGTCATGCTTCGTGAGACACCCTGTGGGTTTCTTCTCCTTCAAATGAACTGTGTAGGATCAACTGTGGAACATTGGAGAGGAAATCTTGAACACCTGATCTCAATATTCACTTTGGGCACTTTAAAATTTGAGGATAAATGCTTGATTTATTAAAATATTACAGTTAAACCCTAAATGAGCCATACACCAAAAGACTTTATAAAATGTCGTCTCGACAATTGTTCAATGGGTTTTATACTATTTTACGTAAATCTCAGTATTTGCGAAAATAAATAAATAGCCATGAATATGTGAGAACAGTTTTAAAGAGCTCCATAATCATTTCATAAAAAAAACTAAATATCTGCAACATTCCATTATCAGAAAGTGAAAAATACAACATTTGATGAATTCTTTCGATGTACATGGCTTATTAAGGGTTTGACTGTATGATATGTATATTGTATATAGGGAGTCCCAATAAACATGGGAATTGAGAAGCGACTTTGATTTCTGATATTTATTATATAAATATGAAATTTGTACAAATTTGGAATCTCCTTCAGTTTTGAAGATACAAAAATGGTAGACAATACGTTTTGAAAATATCAAGACCAGGCGTTTTAGATCTTAGATGTTTAAAATGGAATATACTGCAATAATTTGAACACTGATATCATTTTTCCTATTATTTTAAATGGAAACATTTTGCAGATAGATAATTGTATGTTAAGCGCGCAAAGTTCATTTCTAATCTTTATTCTTCAGAACAAAAGAATTTTTTCTTTGCCGACCCTGTAAACGTTGTCAAACTGTACAATATTTATGCTTGTGCTTTCTACAGATCCTAATTCATGGGACTTTCACAGAAGCAATGTTTTAAAATATATATAATTCAGGGAATGTTTCCATTAGAATTTTATTTGATGTTACCCGAAATGCTCATAGATACCTTATGGGCCTATTTCTAGATGCTGCTTGATGCTATATATCGTTTGCGCTAATGTCCGATTGAACTAACGTACTTTTGCACTAAAGTCAGCTGATCAGTAGCACTTGTGGCCGCAGTGCCCGGCCACCCTAGCCTGTCCTAGCCGCGGCGCTCGGCCCCGCACATAAAAACTTAATTGGCGAGCAGATTTGTTGTCTTTTCTGAAACAGTACAAATAAGTCAAGTATTCGTTTCCTTTATAATTTGTTTTAAAATGATCAACAAACAGTTTTATGTAATCTGAATACATTTGCAGATGATTGTAATGTGTTAGTGGACAATATGTCTAAAGATTTTGTTAAACAAAATTTAACATTTTCAAAGTTACCCGATGATATCAGAATTGGAAAATATCTCTCATTTATCAACTGCTAGATCTAAGATCAAAACATTTTTCTGTTCACGATTTTAATTATCATGAATTTAATGATATAATTTTTTTTTTTTTTTGTAGTGATTAACAAGTGATATTCTATATTTACATATAATCCTCGTTTAAATTATACGTCTTTGTCTTAATTTATTGTAACATTTTTTTAAGTGTGTAAAATAAACTTTAATAATAATAATAATTTTGCATATAATTTTAATTTGTCTCAATTTTACTTTTGCTGTACAATGGTTCATCAGAAGATCATTAATCTAATAAGAAGGGAAAAGGATAAGCTTTTCAAAATATAAAAAAAATAACCCTATCATTTCACAAGACAGGATAGAAATTAAAATTCCCAAAATTCATTTCAGAAAGCACTCAATTTTCCTTTAATTTGAAGAAAAAATAATATCCTCTGCACATAATATTGGTAAAAAATTTAGATTTTATACCAATTTTTTCCTCTTTTTTCCTTCCTTTTTTCTTTTTTCGTTTCCAACTTCTTTTTGTCTCAGAAAGTGTGCCTCACCAGTGCCCCACCTTTGGGAGGAAAATGGGGGTACGTACCCCTTTGCCCCCCCCCCAGCTACGGGCTAGTTCGGTTCGGCTAGTTCAGAAGGCCAATCGATAAAGATAGCATTAAATTGAATACGATATCTCAAATGTCGTCTTCGGAATAAATATCTTTAAATCCCCAAACCAAATAATTTCTGTATTGATATCTTCCCCTTTTCAATCAAAAAAGATCCTCAAACTTATTTTGGGGAATTTTAACTAATTTTGCCGAGTTATTTTTCGTACAATAAAGAATTTATAACTTGGAGTTTGTCTAAACTTACTTCTCATAATGATTGAAATTTCAGATGTGAATATGTCAGTCAGAGTGTAGATGGAAGAAAATTTGTCCATTAATATGGTTGGGAAGAATTTGGGCCCCGGTAATATATTGATATTTTATATCTGGCTCAGTTCTAGAGAAAGAGTCTCCCTTTCTCCCCCTCCTGTTATTTATGAATGTACATGATAGTTGTATTACTTTAGAGTTAGGTTAGGAGACAAGTTTTGGGCCGAGCGCTTTTGATAAAATTACCTTTCAATTAGTAAAATTAAAATATGAGAAATTTTCAGAGATTAAGATTTACTTGAAAATACGCAAATACGATCCTTTAAAGGGTATTTAAAATAAACTTTTGTTCATTGCATCTAAAAGGGGTATACATGTTTAAATGCCAGTCTAAATGGTCAGTCATTGTATTAACCCTATACATTTTCAACTGTTGTGCCCAGTAATAACTACCCTTTGAACCTTCATCTGATTTTTTTCTAACAAATCTTTTATTGCTCCTGTAGTAGAAATTTGCACTAGTCATTTGAATAGAAACCCCAATGAAAATGATTAAGTTTTCAAAAACAGAAACATGGTATCAAGCAAGAAATATATAGACCAGGAACCGCAATATCTCATGCGTCAAATCTGTGTACTGCAGTGGGAGGAGATCAAAACAAAGAATTCAGTGGCAACGCATCATTTATGATGGAAAAGGGCCCAATGCAAGGGGTGGAATAAGAATGTATTGTTATTGTATTTTCCATTTTGACCAGAAACCCAAAAATCATATGTATTCGCTCTAACTTGATATATTAACTTGTTTTTTGTTGGACTGTAATATCACATCAGAGTTTTAGTCCTTTCCCTTCAACTTCTGTGGGGGCACTGGGTTTGTTTGCATTCCTCCCATAGTGTACAGTACATAATATGCCTATATCTGAGTTGGGCGTTCCTGTATATAGTTCCTTGGTATCAAGTGCACATAGATCAGACAAAGCTTTAAAAGAACGGATGTTCCACTTTAGAAATGGAAGTTTACTTGAAATTACGTTTACAGTCCCTTGGCCTAAAACATCAAGAACCAATTTAGTTTTGTTTAGTTTTTTCTCTTGCGATCTCGTGTCTCTTTACATCAACAGTTCTTGGCAATCAGGTAGGAATAAGAATACAGTGGTATCCATCTAATTGTGGAATGAATTTTGTCGCATATCTTTTTATTATGAAAAGTCGCCAAGGACTTATATTTAGTTAGATCTGATTTATTTATAAAATTTTGTATGTATTAAAGTATCAAAACAATTGACACTTACAAATCTTTAGAGACGAAAAAGAAAGATAGAAGACGACAATCCCAGTACGGTTTTCTGTTAATGGATGTAATTATAATTAAAGAACGGGAAACATTATCTTTTTTTTTGCTTATATTGGGACCTTATTTATTTCGATTTAAAGCAATCCAACTAGTTATAAATCTAAGAAGGCTATTTTTATTATTTTTAAAAAATCAAATTCGGGTCGAGCAATTGACAGCGGTTCCGGTCCTGAACAATGGCTACAATTTCCCATAATTTAGTGGGACGAATTGGCACGTTATGAATCAGAACGTTCGGCACGTGATATCGAGGGCTCAGCGTATGACTATGACGACGATGAGGTATTTCTTTTAGTATTTGAATTAAGGATTGATTGATTGATTGATCGATTGACTATTTGTATTTTAATTCAAGGTTTGATTGTTTGATTGATTGATTGACTATTAGTATTTGAATTCAGGTTTGTTTGATTGGTTGATTGATTGACTAGTATTTGAATTCAGGTTTGATTGAACGATTTATTGATTGACTATTAGTATTTGAATTCAGGTTTGATTGAACGATTGATTGATAATTAGTATTGTAATTCAGATTTGATTGTTTGATTGATTGATTGACTATAAGTATTGGGAATTCAGGTTCGATTGAACGATTGATTGATTGATTGATAATTAGTATTGTAATTCAGGTTTTGCTTCATTGACTATTAGTATTTGAATTCAGGTTGGTTTGATTGATTGATTGATTGTACAGGATGACCCTTTAACAATAAGTTTAAGAATATTGTATTACAGGATCAGGACTATGGGAGTAACTCGGAGATTTTGCCGAGTAGAGTTGTTCCAGAACCTTCTAGTCCTACCTTCTCTCTCCCTTCCTCCCGTAGTTCAGTGAGTAATATTTACTAGTATAGTTCCAGAACCTTCTAGTCCTACCTTCTCCCTCCCTTCCTCGCGTAGTACAGTGAGTAATATTTACTAGTATAGTTCCAGAACCTTCTAGTCCTACCTTCTCCCTCCCTTCCTCCCGTAGTACAGTGAGTAATATTTACTAGTATAGTTCCAGAACCTTCTAGTCCTACCTTCTCCCTCCCTTCCTCCCNTATACTTACTGAAATAGATTAGATTTGTCGGCTAAAATTTTTTCCACCTTTACTTAATTTTGAATCAGTTGCAAATCTGATTTCAGAATAAAAATTTTTAAGAAGAAATTTTTTATTTTAGATTAATTTATATCAAGTCTAATTTTCGAATAAAAATAAAAAGATTTTTTGTTTGGTTGTTTTTTTTTATAAAAGAAAATAATGTTTTAGGTGGGTAGAGGAGGGATAAGTAACACGGCTGTATTTGCTCCCAGCTCTAACACGAACCCGGAGAGAATACCGTCCCGACCTGATCAACTCTCATCCTACTATCCAGGTTGGCTAACCACTTCTTCAAGTATCCGTCGTTGTCCTTACCCATCAGGCTTTAGATTGGTGGTTCCCTATGCCTTGCAAAATTTATTTTGTTCTTTGTGAGATCGGGGTCGAGATTAAGGATGAAAAAAATCTTTACTTATCATTTATTTTCCCCTCCCTGTAAAGAGGGCAATGTCCAATTTAAAATAATACCCTTCAAAGCTTTGTCTGATCAGAGCTGAAAACTTTAGAATAGTGGTTATCGAGATTAATGCTTGATCCTCTCTTTTTTTAATATCAAGACTAACCTAATCTTGTACTTGTATCCTGAAAAGTGTATAAAATTCAACCAATCAAAGTCGCATATATATAGCCGATAAAAATAAAATTTTGCGAGCAATTTAAGATTAATATACAGAAACGGGAGGGACGTTCTAATTAAAAAAAACCGGTTTTTGATTTTTCTCTACTAGATCCAAGAAAGAACGGTCTAAAAACCTGTTTTGATTTTTCTCTACTAGATCCAAGAAAGAACGGTTTAAAAATTGTGTCCATTAGATACTCAGATTAAGTAATCAGGATTATCGGAATGTTTATAATTTTGAAAGTTTCAATTCTGGGTTCTCTGCTTGTGACTTGTGGATTTATACCTCAGGAAAACATGATGGAGTTATCAGAATTAAACCATTTTAAACTTAGTAATATGAGGGCCATATCTTAATATATTGATCAAATAAAGATTTCAAGGGTATCGATGTGAATCGGACACTGCCATCTTTGCATGGAATGTCTTAAGCAATTTTATCTTAGATCTGAAAGTTTGAGAATTTACATTTTCTTCGCTACAAAATGTATGTTCAGGATTGCGTAGTGAGGGGAGTGGTGTTGAGTTTCCTATAAATACCCTGGCCGGAGATATTGATGAAGCAGATCTTATTTCACCCACTAGGTTAATCAACAATTAATTAGCTAATCCATTAATTAATTAATTAATTAATAAATTAACTAAAAAAATGGAAAAGAATGAATCTATTATTAGATAAATCAGTTTAACGCTCAATTAATAAATAAATAAATTAGCTAATCGATCAATTCATAAATAAATCAATTAATCAATCAATCAATTAATAAATCAATCAGTTAATCATTTGATCAATTAATCAAATAATCAATCATCAATTAATCAATTAATCAATAATCAACCAGTCAATTTATTATTTTTTCAAATTTTAATTTCATTTATTAATCAATTTATTAAGAAATAAAACAAGACTTTCGTATATATGTTTACTCTGGCCAGCCAAACTGCTGGACCGAATGAGCTGACATTTTTTTGGACACTCCTTCAGCTAGTAATTTAAAGATTTAAGAATTTATAAATAATCTAGAAATAATGAAGAAGAAAAAACTAGAAGCTGTGGAAAATTCTATAAATTTTTTTTTCGGTATCTAACAAAAAGGACCACTAGCAATGAACGAAATTATCATTTTCATTATAACTTCAAACGTCAAAACAACTAACTTTGAGTCCCTCGTCAAATTCTGATTTAGTACTCACTTCAGCATTCTTAGGATATCCCTAAAACTGTGATTTGAGTATATTTGATTTAAATATGTGAACAATTGCTTTAATAATAATATTTGTAGAAGTGAATATCCTGGTCCTAGCTCGAGCATTATCCCAACAGGGCCGGCATTCCCTCCTAAAAATCACCAACCCTTCATCACCAACAGGTAAAATATTTCAAATGTTTACATTTTCTCGTGATAAATTATTTCCCTTGCCCCCCTCATTAAATCTATCTGTATTCTCTCCGTGTATTTTCGGAATTTCGGGGTTTTTTTACACCGAATTTAGGGGAAAAAATGTTTTATGTAAAAATTATTAAAAAACAATGCATGGCGGTCATATAATTCCTGCACTCATCTTCGTTAATAATTATTTCCCAGATGCGATGTGGAGGGGNTGGGTATTATTCCAAATAAATACATTTGTATTAAAATTTACATATTGAAGAATATGAATCCTCACAATCTCAGATTTGAACTTTCGATGCTTCAAACTTTTCCAATTTTATTTTGCCCTTTAAATAAACAAGTTAGGGTTTATCGTCTTTTTTTCCCCTAGATAATATCCTGTCTCTAAATTCGTGAACATTCTCTTTTATTTTCATAATTATTACGTATTCAGGTTGAATAAACTATCTCTTATTGCTGGCAAATCTTCAAGAATAATAATTCCAGCAAATACATTCCAGGTAACCTTTTTTCATGTCTATTTTAACATTTTCGTAAAAAATATGCATTACATTATTTTGTACTATCCGGTAAAGCTAGAGTGTCTAGCACCCGTGCCCATAGTTATACATAATATACATACAATATATACATTTATTTGATTTGTCATACATATCACGACGATCTGCTTTAAATGATATATATTGTTCTGTATGGTGGATTATAGCGTCCTGAATTCAGTCCACTTTGGGTTCCCTTCAGATTTTGACTTGATTTGATTGTATATCGTACATTGTTCTACTAGGATCTAGAGGATGGGGATACCAGGGATCTGAGTTTAAGAATTGTTGAATTCAACTCCCAAGAAGAATTGGATACTTTAGACTGGATACAATACCATCCTACTAGACAGGGATATTCATTCATTCATCCTTAAATCCTTTTATTCATTCATCCTTTCATTTATTAATCTTTTCATTCATTTATTTATATATTTATATATTTATCATTTATTTGTTTATTTTTTCATTTATTTATTTATTTATTCATAAATTATTTCATAAATTCATTTCTCTTTCATTCATCCTCGTATCCTTTTTTTCTTTGTTCTTTCATTCATCTTATCATTCGTCCTAAATATTTCATCAATTTATTCTTTCATTCATCCTTTCGTCCTATTATTTTCATTGTTCATGTAATTCATTTAATTCATTTTATTTTTATTCATTTAATTCATTTAATTCATTTAATTCATTTAATTCATTTTATTCATTATATTCATTTTATTCAATATATTCATTTTTTAAATTTTTTTAATTTTTTTAAATTTTATTCATTTCATTCATTTCATTCATTTCATTCATTTTATTCAATATATTCATTTTTTAAATTTTTTTAATTTTTTTAAATTTTATTCATTTCATTCATTTCATTCATTTCATTCATTCATCATACCATAAGTTTGTTCTTAATTCTTTTTTTTTTATTTATTCAATTATTCATTCATTCATACTTTCAGTCATCATTTCTTTGTTACTTGTATTATTCGTACTTTTCATCATTTTATTTACACAACTGTTCGTGCACTTTTTCTCTTCTTTATGAAATACAATTGTTTTAATTCTTTTACCTTTACTCATGTTACTCTTAGTTGGACTAATTGCAATCGGATTCCAATGAAAAATGAAAATTAGAAAATAATAATTCATTCAAAGTTTCCTTTTTTTATATTATTGATAATGAATAAATGATGAAATAAAGGAGCTGGTCGCTCTGCCCCTAGAGTCAGAAATTGGAACTTGGAAATTTAGAGTTATTGCAACAGATAAAGGTAAATTGTTAGGTCATTGTAACATACAATTATTTTGATATGCTCTGACCTCTCCGGATGCCCTGCCCTTCCCCCTCTTGATTCGGGGGGAGGGGGGTTCGTTTTAAGTGGGGAAATTACATCTTGTTGTAGGTGGGGGAATTTTATATCAATTTAGGCGGGTAATAATATCATTTTAGGCGGGGAATTATATCTATATAGATGGGGAATTATATCTATATAGGCGTGGGGAATAATACCATTATAGGTTGTAAATAATATCATCAAAAGGGGGAATAATATCAATATAGGTGGTGAATAATATCAATATAGGCGGGGAATTATATCTATATAGGTGGGGAATTATATCTATATAGGCATGGGGAATAATACCATTATAGGTGGGGAATAATATCAATGTAGGTTGGGGAATAATATCAGCAAAAGGGGGAATAATATCAATATAGGTGGGGAATAATATCAATATAGGTGAGGAATGATATCAATATAGGTGAGGAATGATATCAATATAGGTGGGGAATTATATCAATATAGGTGGGGAATTATATCAATATAGGTGGGGAATTATATCAATATAGGTGTGGAATTATATCATTATATGTGGGGAATAATATCACTATAGGTGGAGGATTTATTGAAATATAGGTGGGTGAAATACAAAAGTATGTGTGGGGGATTTATAGCAATATAGGTGAGTGAATTATAAAAGTATATGTGGGGGATTTATAGCAATAAAAGGGGGGGATTATAAAAGTATATATGGGGGATTTATAGCAATAAAAGGGGGGGGGGATTATATCTTGCTACAGATTGGGTAATAATATCAATAAAGATGGGGAATTATTTCTTGTTATAGGTGGGGAATCTGTTGTCGATGTTCTGGAGATAATAGTTCGTCAGCATTCTAGTTCCCGTGTTTTCCATCATGTTTTCAAGCTCTACCTTACTTTAGGAATAATAGCACAATATCTATCTATCTATCTATCTATCTATCTATCTATCTGTCTGTCTGTCTGTCCGTAAGTCCGTCTGTCTGTCTGTGTCTGTCTGTCTGTCTGTCTGTCTGTCTGTCTGTCTGTCTGTCTGTCTGTCTGTCTGTCTATTTATCTTTCTATCTGGCTATCTAGCCATGTATCTATATCTCAATCTATTTATTTATCTATCTATCCATCTAGATGTCCAACAAGTTATCTATCTATTTTATATATTTCTTAATTTACCATTCTATCTTTCAATTTATCTGTCAATGTAATTGAATATTTGTTTCAATCAAATTCATTAACGACTATATTTGCATTTTCAAAAGAAAATAACAGTTTTTCAAGCGAATCAATCCCAATTGATTTTTTTTTTCCCTTATTGCTTAAAACATTACTCCGTTAATGAATTCATTGTGGTAATGTTGAAGTAAGTTCCTGGAAGTACCCTCACCCGATAGACTGGAAAATTGAGGTACGTAGTATACTAGTGTCAGGGGGGTTCATAGCGGGCCCTCTGTTTTTTAGATTTCATTTCAAATTAGTTCAAATTAGTTTATAATAAATTAAGAATTTTTTCCAGTTTTAAGCATCCATTTTATTTTAATGCGGATCCGGATCCAGCGCACGATCACGATCCAAAATCCTATATTAATTTTTTTGGGACACCCTGTTCTAATTATTTGCAGAGCTCTAAAATTAAGGAAAGGAAGGATTTAAATTTTTCATTAGACTATTTCAAGATAGGGTTAGATTTAAAATCGGTGTTAGAGAGAAACTGTTTAACTCGTCGGTACTTAAATGTTTAGAATTGCTTCATAAAATTCGGAAATATTTTATTTTTAGAAACTTAAAAATTTGAAGTTTTGTATATCTTGAATTATCTAGGTTTTGGAGAGAATTCATGAATACTTCGGAGATAGAGATCCGAGTAAACTTACAGTTCTTGGTATCCAGCAATCTCAGGTAGATGTTCATGTTCATGTTCATGTTCATGTTCATGTTCATGTTCATGTTCATGTTCATGTTCATGTTCATGTTCATGTTCATGTTCATGTTCATGTTCATGTTCTTGTTGGTGTATATTAATTTCTATATTTTAAATTTTTGCATCTATTTTCATATGAAAATGTCATTCACAATTTCACATGTTAAAATTTTTTTTGGATTTTTCATTGTGAAGTAAATTGAAGAGTTCCTCCAGTTGTAGAGTGGTCTGTCCAGAGACAAGAGATTTACAAAGATCGATTAAAACATATGATATGCAATATTTCCCACAGCATGTTCTATAGTGTACAAGTACTGTTCACGACCAAAAAGCAAACATCTGTATTCAGGGATATTTAAGAATCCTTTGGATACGAAACACAAAATCTTTAAAAAAAGACTGAATTCATAAATGTTATGTTTCATGTTTAAAATTGGAGTATTTCTTTAAAAGTTGTAAAACTTAACCCCTGAATGGGTATTATGTTTAACAAGTGGCCGTGAGATGGCACTCTAAAAACCTATCGTAAAAACGTAGTATGTCGTCCCGGGTCAACTTTGGCCTACGTAGTTCACCCTGTAAAAGGAGATTTATCTGTGTAGTCTGTGGGTCTGTCCGATATACAGTCGTACCCCTGAAACCAAAGTTTGATCTAGCATTAAGATTTGGCCAAAATTGATAATTTTAAGTTGACGGAAATGACCAGAATTCATCACTCATTTTTACAAGGATAAGGGTGTAGAGGATACCGTTGTGAACCAAACTTGGACTTCAGACTTTAGATAATAAAATATTTGATATGTTTCAGGATAATATTGAGTTCTTCTGGACAAATGAAACTCTTCCTCTTCAGACTTGTCCAAGGCAATCACAAGATCAATGAATAGATCTATCTCATCCCCCCTCTGCATCCCCATATTCAATTAATATCTTACCACAACAATAATTGAAATAGGGTTCAATCCAGGTTCAATCATGCTATGGTAGTTTGGGCAGTTTATCTATCTCTTTCGCCGCGCTCACCCCATGTTGAACNCCAACTGGGTTGGGGGGTGGGGGCTTTTATTTCTTTCTCCTGATATTTCTGACTATAATTACACCTTTATAAACAATATCCGAACTGAATCTTAGTTTACGAAGTGTTGTGGATTCAACATTTAGCGGATTAAAATGTACGTAGTACATGCGTACGTACTAAATTCAAAATATCTATTTCTTAGCAACATTCTGATGAAAACCTCTGATATTTCTAACTTCGATTTTATTATTTAACAGAGAATAAATAGTTTGAAATAAAATATCAAAGGTTGGGTTGCAAAGATAGAGGGCTGAGAAAATCAGAGTTTTTGAAAGAAACAATGTTTTTTGGGGGATCACGCTCATACATTTCACTAACGAACTGCACCCTTTGTCTTCCTTTGTGACCTTGTGTTTGTGATTCTAGAGATGAGATACGAGGAATATTTAATCAGATCAACTCAGGAGGAAGTGTAGCTCCTGGTTTCAAAACTGCTTTTAAGGGAGACACTTACTTAAACGGACGTTATCGGCCGGACAAAAGAAGATATTAGGAAGAATTTAGCAAGTTAAATAGATATAATTAGCACGTTATATAGAGCAAAATAAACTCTTAATATAGGAAAAATTAGCATGTTATTCGGAGCAAAATAAACTCGTTATTTAGGTAAAATAGGACGTTATATAGAGCAAACTTAATTCGTTACATAGGAAAAAACCTAGAACAATCTTAGCACGTTAAATAGGAAAAATTAGAACATTAAAAAGTAAATATTTGCAAGTTTAATTGGAAATGTTAGCGCGTAGTGTAGGACCAATTAAAAAATGTGCACGTGATGTAGAAAAAATAGCATATTTTGTTATTGCACGTTACAGGAAAAATAGCATATTTTGTAATTGCACGTTAAAAGAAAAAATAGCATATTTTGTTATTGCACTTTACAGGAAAAATAGCATATTTTGTAATTGCACGTTAACAGGAAAAATAGCATATTTTTTAATTGCACGTTACAGGAAAAATAGCATATTTTGTAATTGCACTTTACAGGAAAAATAACATATTTTGTAATTGCACTTTACAGAAAAAATAGCATATTTTGAATTGCACTTTACAGGAAAAATAACATATTTTGTAATTGCACTTTACAGAAAAAATAGCATATTTTGTAATTGCACTTTACAGGAAAAATAGCAATGTAATGGAAACACAGTCTAAATGTTAAATGAAAGGATAGAACGTTCAAAGAAAGGAACAAATAAAAATTGTTACAAATTAAAAGGTTTTTTGTTGTTGTTTTACTTGGGGGGGTTTATTGTCGATTGGGGAATATAAATGAATACTCGTGAAAGAAAGATTATCAAGAAGATTATAAAGATAACATCCTACAAAATGTTTACTCTTGACACGGGGAAAATTGTAAATGTGTGTGTGCACTGTAGGAGGATTTTCTGGTCTCTAAGGTAGATTTGGTGTACAACGGACTCTGTAAGGAGTCTGGCAGAGACAGAACCGATGGTAAGGAAAATTTAGACTTCTAACAGGGACTTATTTTTTTAAAATTTGATATGGGTGTACAGTGTACACTGTATATTTTCTTTAAAAATTATTTACCTCCCCTTCCTTGTTTTTGAAAATAATTTTTCTTCCAGAGGTTTTTTAGGGGTTTTTTCACTGGATTGGAGAAAAATAAATTTGGGGAAAATACTTAAAATTTTGGTTAAAAGTGTCTTTTTTCCCCTCAGAGTATCATTAATCATTCCCCCTCCCCTCTCTGGGCTGCGTAATTCTTAATAATGTATACCCCTGAATTGGAATCAATCCTTTACAATTTTACTAGCTAGAGAACTCAGCGTTGCCCAGGGTATTCATAGTTAGTCTCGCCCTTTACCCGCGCTTGGTCGTAAATTTGATGTAAAGATTTTAGGCAAATTGGTCAAAGGGTTCATGAGTTATGATCGGACTTACAAACAAACAGACAAACAGAGATTATTGCTTTATTTATTTAGATGTTAATGTTTTTTTCCCTTAGATTCAGCCCGTGTACCTCCAACTGGGTTTGACAACTCAATGCCCCAGATACGGAACCCTGTGGATAAACTAAATGTAATGGCCGGAGAACTTCTTCAATTCCAGGTGGGGTCCTAAGTTCTACGACCTTTTCCTGCGTTTTTTATTTTTGCAAAAAAAAGGTATCATTTTACGCCAATCCCAAAGGGTTATTTTTCAATATTTTTTTTTTATAAAGTGATGCATAAAGTGATGCATAAGTGACGCCTTAGATCAAATAGTTTCATGATTTAAAACAGTAAACTAACAAACATGTTCTAGAAAGTAAATACAACCTTGCTATTTTCTTGCTTTTGTGTGCTTAAGAATTTTATGGGTCTTTATGTAGTTCATCATCGCCTTGTTAAGGATACAAAGAGAACTAGAAAATTTTCCTAGTGGAGTTTGAATACTAATAACATGAACAATCCCTTTAAGGTTCCTGAAGATATGTGTTTTGACTCTGAGAACGGTATGACAAGGTATCTGGAGCTCAGCCTCCTCACTAAGCAAAGGCTGGAGGTTACTACAGGGAACTGGCTCCAGTTTGATAAGAAGAATCAGGTTCGGAGATTTCAACACACCTTTAAAGGGACTGTAAGCGTAATTTAAAGTGGCCCTCCATGCAAAGAGGGCAATGCCTGATTTACAACGGTACTGTTAAAACCTTTTTGTGTTCGTCGAGTACAGAGAAATGTGTGTGCAAACTTATCGAAACCCGCTTGTATTTAGAGTCGAAACTCAACACATTGCACACAGGAATTTGCAGGTGAATTACGCTTACAGGCCCTTTAAGGAGCATTTTAAAGAAACTATTCGCGACAAATTTGTTATCAAAAAAGGAATTTATTCGTACTTCTGGTTTCCGTGTGGTCTATTTTTTTCTGTGGATAAAGGGTCCAATATCATTATTTTAATAATCCAATTTTTTCTTTTCATTTTTGTGAACATTTCTTTTGAATGGATTAAAAGTTGAGGAAATATTTTAAGTTACTAGGTTATTTATTACACAAAAGAAACAATGTCAATTTTTAGAAATGTGAAAGCATTAAATTATTGTGATTTATTATTATTCTTTCTTTACATGTTGTTCAAAGAAGTGTAAATATTGATATTAATTTTTGTATTTTTAAAATGATTTTTATGATGATTTTGATGTTAACAATGATTATTTTTATTGTTATTATTATTATTATTATTATAAGGATTATAAATTAAGTATACTACACTATTATTATTATTATTATTATTATTATTATTCTTAACTAGGAGTTCTATGGTGTTCCCCTTGAGGGGGATGTCGGACGCGAAGCGTATCAACTTGTGTGTGCTGATACACAGGGTCTCATGGCTATAGATGGTATAGAGGTATGAACAGTACATTGTGCTCTCACAGTACAATGTACACTGTACACTGCAGAGAATAACGCGTACACAGTACTGTATATTTGTAACTGTACATAGTACAGTGTACACTGTACTGTCAAGTTTTGTCAACAATTTAATTTGAGTGACCTGAATCAAATCCGGAATTTATTTATTGTAATATTTAATGGATCAGTGGCCGAATTTAAAGAATTTGAGCGGCGGTTTAAATATGGTTGGTTGCAGTTAAAATTGTATCAAATGTTTCAAGATTTAAGCCGGCGCTTAATTTAAACCGGGTTTTGGAGGATTTAAACCGCGGCTCAAATTCTTTAAATTCCATCTCAGATATGGGTGGTGCATGTTTTTAACCATTTTCTCCTTACAGAAGTCATAGAGAGAAGTACAATTCTTAGCGATTCAGCCCATACCACCCTTTCATTTATCTCAAACACTTCTTTTCTCAACATAAACGTCGAACTTCTTATATGTACACAAGTAATTTTTTGTTCAAAAACTACAGAGTTTAAAGCTTAAAAGCACCGAGTGCTGCTGCTTTATTATTATGTTTATATTTTATTGTTAACTGTCTCCATTTTCTTATGAATTGTTTCTTTTTTGACTTCTCGTGACTTTTTTCTTATTCTAGTCTTTTTCTTTTTGGAATAATTTTTACCGTTGTAGGTCCATGTTGTTGGGAGACCGTTTGATGAACAGTTCAATCTTGAATTCATTTTCGTATTTAATGATACGCTTGACGATGGGACTCGTCTTCTTAATAACAGGTATGTAAAGTTCAATCTTGAATTTAGTTTCGTTTTTAAACGGACTGTAAGCGTAATTTTCAAGTTATCCTCTATACAAAGATGGCAATGCCCGATTCACAACTGAACCCTTGAAAGTTTTAGCAAGTCAATAATGTGAAAGATATTGTCGTTCATCTAGGTTTAAAAGTTTTTAATTATAATAATTCCTACATGTTTTCCCGCAGTAGAAATGCCCAAGTCGCTTTAGCAGAGAAACCACAGTCGGTTTTCAAAATTATAAACATTGATTCGTATTCATCCTTCATCAGACAAAGTTATTAAGAGAATCGGGCATTGTTTTTTATTTGTAAAAAAACGGAAAAAGCATAAAGCAATTTTATTAAAAAATTGCAAAAAAAAAACCAGAAGAAAGCTAAAATATTGCGATATATAATAAAAAATATACTTTTTAAAAAGTTTATACCAAAAAAATGGATTCAATTTTACTTACATTTAAATTTTTAAACTATGACGAGATACAGATGCGTTCTTAATTTGTCAATTAGTTAAAGAGACTGTAAGCGTAATTCAAGTGACATTCCATGCAAAGATTTACTACGGTAAGCTTTTCCCGATCAAGTATGGATCATATTGATAGATATGTTTTTTTCGTTAAACTGTTAATGTTTATTGGCGGTTTCTTTGCAAAAATGACTTGCACATTTCTTATCTAAATAAGTACGACGGCATCTTCCACATTTTTAATCAGATTAAGGATATCTTTGTTAATCGGGCATTGCAATCTTTGCATTTAGGGTCCCTTAAAATTACGCTTACAGTCCCTTTAATATGAGAGTGAAAATTAGTCTGTCTTATTTAAGTTAACGACGCACTTTTCACTATTTATGGTGCGTTTATTTGAGAGCTTAACCCTGACTCCCACGGGATGATTTATTTATTTATTTATTTATATATTTATTTATTTATTTCAGGGTACGATTGATCAAGACGATTGCCAAAATCTTTAATGATCCGGACACACGTCACGTAGTTCTCAAGAATGTGGACCCTATTTCTTTTGAGGTAGGATTTGATTTGATATTCGTGAACTTTCCCTTTCCTCTTTCTCATAATTAATAGATAGGCAATATTTAAATAATGGTTTGAAAGTTTTCCGGGAAAATTTTAAAATGAAACTAACATTTTTATTTTTTTATTTAAAAAACAAAACTAGAAAACAATGAAAACATTTGGGAAATTGTTTTTGTAAAATTTATATTATTCATAAGCAAATTCTCATTGCTACGTAATTTCCCAGAGGTTACGCCATTTTGGGTTGGTCCATTTTCCGATGATGTGTTTTTCTCTTTGCATAAAAGCATACTCTCATTGCTACGTAATTTCCCGAAGTTTAACCCTGATTGTGAATTTTCCAAAGTAAACTTTTTCCTAAAACATTTCTAATGGTAATTTGTTTAAAATGAAACTCTCTTTATGAATGGATTTAAAAAGTAGCAATCGATTTACAATTTTAAAATGGCTCAATCTTGAAGTATTAGAAGTAAATTTATTGACTCTAGATAGAAGTTAGAAACACATAATAAATAACGGGGCTATTAAAGGAAACAAATATGAAAAGGCATTCTCGGGTTCTAGAATTCTGATTTGCTGACTTGCAAATTATATAATACCCATTCGGGGATTTTTATTCTGCCACAAAACAGTGATTTTCATTTTTCAAAATTGAATTTTTTTTGAGGTGACTTGGTATAATAAAAGTATAGAAGACCAAAACTGTCCCAAGAAATGGCTTCAGAAAACTAAAACATTTTTAATGGACAAGGTAACAAATTTAAATTTAATTTTTCTAACTTTTGTTATTGGACAGGGTAACTATATGTCTTAAATTAATAATTCTACTTTTTTATTTTGACAGTTTGTTGAAACTTTGATAATGAAACTTTGACCTGGACACTTTGATCTTGACACTTTGACCTTGACACTTTGACCTTGACACTTTGACCTTGACACTTTGACCTGGACACTTTGATCTTACTTTGACCTTGACACTTTGACCTGGACACTTTGATCTTGACACTTTGACCTTGACACTTTGACCTTGACACTTTGACCTTGACACTTTGACCTGGACACTTTGATCTTGACACTTTGAACTTGACACTTTGACCTTGACACTTTGACCCTGACAATATGACCTTAACACTTTGACCTTGACACTCTGACCTTGACGATATGACCTTGACAATATGACCTTGACACTTTGACCTTGACACTTTGACCCTGAAAATATGGCCTTGACACTTTGACCTTGAGACTTTGAATTTGACATTTGACCTTGAGACTTTGACCTTGAGACTTTGACCTTGAGTCTTTGACCTTGAGATTTTGACCTTGAGACTTTAACCTTGAGACTTTGACCTTGAGACTTTGACCTTGAGACTTTGACCTTGAGACGTTGACCTTGAGACTTTGACCTTGAGACTTCGGCATTGACACTTTGACCTTGGCACTTTGACCTTGGCACTTTGTATTTGACACTTTGACCTTGGCACTTTGTCCTCGACACTTTGTCCTCGACACTTTGTCCTCGACACTTTGACCTTTACATTTTGACCTTCACACTTTGACCTTTACACTTTGACCTTGGCACTTTGACCTTGGCACTTTGTCCTTGACACTCCTTTACACATTGACCCTGACACTTTGACCTTGACACTTTAAACTTTACACTTTGATCTTGACACTTTGATCTTGACACTTTGATCTTGACCGTTCTTTAACTTGGCCTTGACCGTTCGACTTGACCTCGACCGTTCTAGACCTTGGCCTTGACCTTGATCTTGACCTTGATCCTTGATCTTGATTTGATCCTTTATCTTGATATTGATCCTTGATTTTGACCTTTACCTTGACCTTGTTCTTGAACCTTCCCTTGATTAGGATGGGAATCCCCGGCAGCATGTGATGCTAAACTTTGCTCCAGAATTTCATCTTTCTGATGTCAAGATGGTGGAACTAGGAGCTTGTGTTAAAATAGCTAAACCAGGTACAATGTGACAATCAAAAGAGACTGTAGATGTAATTTCAAGTTGCAATTCATCTATAAAGTGCCAGGTCCGATTCACCACATTCTTGAACGCGTCGTCTGATCAAGATTGAATAAGCCATTTATTTTTATTTTGGATTTAACTTTAAAAGTGACTTGCGGGTTTATGTTACAGACGCAAAGAAGGAAATTGTGTTAATTCAACGCTGGACTAAAGACAAAATGTAGTAAACCTTATTGATCTGGTCATAGATTAAAGGAAAACGCAGTGACCCTCTTTAAAAATAGGAAGCAGAAAACAAAGTCCCATAGTTACTTTAATATATTGTTCCTTAGATCCTACGGATGATGCCGACCTGGCTTTCTTCCCCCCTGACCAGGAATATATTCTAACCTTCCTGGTCCCTGCTCTTATCATAGTTGCCATGCTTCTCCTAGCTGTTCTCATAGCCTGCCTCCTTCATAGGTAGAATTATTACAATAATAATAATAATATTTTTCCTTCTAGCTGTACTCAGCCTGCCTCCTTCATAGGTAGAATTATTACAATAATAATAATATTTAATCTTCTAGCTGTACTCATAGCCTGCCTCCTTCATAGGTAGAATTATTACAATAATAATAATATTTAATCTTCTAGCTGTACTCATAGCCTGCCTGCTTCATAGGTAGAATTATTACAATAATAATAATAATACTTAACCTTCAAGCTGTACTCATAGCCTGCCTGCTTCATAGGTAGAATTATTACAGTAATAATAATAATGCTTAAACTCCTAGCTGTTCTCATAGCCTGTTAGCTTTTAGGTAGAATTATTGCAGTAATAATAACAAGTTGAAGTTCCCGGCGTTGCCCGTGGAATTTTATTTAACTAACAAAAAAGTTGAAAAAATATTGAGAACATTCCAGTCCAAATTTAGATCTATATCTATTTTGAATTAGCTAATTGATAATAGTTTTAACAAGATTTCGATTAGTCTGTTCTATCTATCTATTTATCTACCCCCCTCATTCCAGGGGTCCATATAATTCCATTTCTGATTCCAAATGGGATCGGGGTTGAAAGTACATTTAGGAGCATGAAAGTACACTGTATATGTTATTGTGAACTTTGACAAGTTTTTAGTGTACATGTTCTACAATTCAGAAATGTGTTCTGCATTTGGGGTGTTAAAAGATGTAAATATTAGTGTTTAATATAAGAGATTAATTATGAAATACAGAAAAATAAACACTCCCTTGCAGTAAACATTCTGCAGTATGGAATTTTTTCTACAAATTGACATTATATACTTCCAATTGTTTACAATAACAACATTGTTTATTTCTGCCCCTAATATCAATCAATCAACATTTCAGATTGATCGGATGGAATTATATGGACCCCTGCCTCATTCCAGTACAAATCAATCTATCTTTCTATTTATCCATCTAGGATGAGTTAAGTGAGGATAGTTTTAATACTTCTAAGCACCCGATTATTCTCCGTGAAGAACCTGGAAGCAGAGGCACTATGCCAGGTGGGTCAATAATCAGCTGCTTATTTTATTTTTATCTTCTTCATAAATTTACGCTCATATTTATAATAGCCCTCCTGTGGGGTTATGAAGTTAGGTATTTTCCAAAATGTGCTATTTCCCAAGTGTCAACTTCCCTAGTGACAACTTCCCAACTGGCAATTTCCCAACTATGCAATTTTCCATTCGGCAACTTCCCAAGTCCGCAGCCCCCTAGCCTGTCCTAGTCGCAGTGCTCAACCCCTCAGCCCATCTTCATGCAGCGCTCGGCCCCAATTGCAGCCTGAGCCGCCTCAGAAGGCCTAACCTAACCTTTGGGAAATTGACGCTTGGAAAATTGCACATTTGGGAAGTCACCCCTATGAAAATGCCTCTGGTTAAATACTTAACACCATTAAGTCGACAGCTGTGGATTAAAGTACCTCTAATGTGTAAACTTAAACTCCATTTTGATGATTAATAATCGTTTTTAGTCATGTTCTTTACCCTCTATTAAAACAGCATAATTGGATAAAATAGCCGATTTTTCTCATATTCCAAATATCATTCTTAAAGACCATTTATGTTTCTATTGCTTTTAAACTTGCCATATGTAACATCTAGTTTTAAATCTCAAATCTGCGAAAGACGTCACTGAAAATCTACGAAATTCACCAGGAAAACAGTTTTGTCAGGGTATAAAAGTCTCCGAGCAAAAAGACGGATTTTTTTTTTGTAAAAGAATAATTACTATTGAGAGTAAAATATGGGAAAACAATTCTTTTTAATATAATTTAGGTATGGGCACTATGAACAGCATGGGAGGTTACCAACAGAATTCCTTTGGCCGGCCGCCGAACTACTATGGTGGACGAATGGACGAAGAATTCTCAGGTGATTTTTAGATTTTGAAACCGTTTCAATAATTGCTACCGGCTTGTTTTACCTTCTAAACCATAATTTTTTTAGCAATTTTTGGAAATTATTGAAAAACGTTAGTTTTGGATCTAAAATTATTTACATTTGTCCTTCAACAATTGTTGCTGATAATATCAGAAACCTGATAAAAAAAACTCAGATAAAACAGAGTTTGTTTAAATTCATAAATCAAAATGTTATATAAAATAATTACTTTGAATGCTTATTAAAAATTATAGTGGAGCTAATTTTTGTATAAATCTCTTACACAAATACTAAATGGTTGGGTTATCTAAAGTATTAATTAGAACAACATATTTTTTACGATAGTGCTCTCAAAACACAAGGATTAAGTGACCTCTGGTCAATTAAATTTGTCAAAAATACAAAATACAAAGTACAAACTTTTTGCCGGAATAGGAAAATGGGTATGGGTTGGAGGCTATAAGCGTATGCCGTAAATACCATTTTGTAACGTTATTTGTGGGTCGCTTCCCCCTATCATACCTTAGGAGGAATCCTGGATCAAGATGAATTTGATCCTAAAGGAATAAATATTTAGTTGCTAACTCCTTCCTATCTACGTGTTTAGAATGCGAATCCCTAGTGAACGGATCTACAATGCCGCGCACTACTCCAATGTCTCAATACTCAAGGTAAAAAATAGCAATGGAGATCACAAAGATCACAGGGGTAGTTATTATTTTTTTTTTTTTTTTTTTTTTTTCCATTTTCCCCTAGACCATTGACATTCCCCCTCCCCTTGTTTTTTTCAAACTATATATTCCTGGGTTATTATTTTTTGTTCGTATTTAAAATCTTGAATGTTAAGAGTTTTAACAAGGCTACATACATTTGTTCTTTTTTAGAAAACACCTAGAAACACATTTAACTGTTCTCTTATCGAAAGATTTTATTTTTGTCTCGTTTTTTGATCAAATAAACTGTTAAGTAAAAAGAAGTATTTGTAACTTCACTGATACACATTTTAGATTTAATGAAACCCGTAATATTTAAAAATAAGCTCATAGGAGATTTCTCATTGTTTTTGCGGGGGGGGGGGGGAAATTATTGTGGGAGGATTTATTTTGAATCGGGATTAGTGTTGAATTAGGACAAGTGTTGTTTTTTGTGTTTATACTTGTGTGCGTGTGTATATTAAATCTGATACAAATTGTGTAACCAATAATAAGCTTTTATTTCCCAACTTATAACTTGGCAGAGTAATAACCCATTAATCTAATTTGATGTTTTAAAATTAACCTAAACTAACCCAGGCCCCCGCCGGTGAGTTTGGAGTTCTCAGATAGCTTGGCAAGATCTCGACATCGACCTGCACCCGCATACCGGAAACAGTACTTTAATCCCTAGTCGGATACCGCAAATTCGGGAACCTTGAAGGGAAATTCGCAACATGCATCTTCTTAAATCCGTGAAAAATTTTCTCTAGGTTACTTTAACCCTGACCCTTGACAGGACGAATCTCAGTAAATCTACCGGGACATATTTGTTGTTGATTTGGACCCTTCTTCAATCAGCTGTTTGTGCAGGATACTTAACAATACTGAAACTTATGATGTTGTCTTCCTTTATTCTTAAATTTACAATGGTTCCTCATTCCGTATTGAAGACTAAACCTTTTTTCTTGCGACTGAACCATCAAAATAATATTTTGATTTAACCAGTTTTATTTGTATAACGTATTAATGTAGTTATTAACAAGTAATTTCTAAACTTGATCTGAAAAGTTGAAATCAAAAAAAAGTTTTATTTATTTATAATTTTATTTGTTTAATTTCTAACCAAAGGCACCAAGCGTCTAACCAAGAATAATGTTAAAAATTTACAATTTTCTTAGAGCACAGTGATCTCACTGCATAATTATGTACGAAATTGTGCATAACTGCAATACAATCGTTACTTGTTAGTTCAGATTTAGAGTTGTAGGTTAAATAATTATTGTTTTTTTCTTTAAAATCTTTATTGCATGGAACGATTGCATATCTTTAATGCCTTGTAGATGTAGAATATAGAACCTGAATTTGCGCTATTTTACAGTACGTACAATGTACATGTTATTTTGTTGTAGTGAACAAACAAATCATCATAAGTCTTTTAGCTTTTGAACGTAAATTTAGGAATTTTAAGTTTTTTGTCATTCTTTTGGATTATGAATCTTATATAACAAATGTATAAAAATTAAACATATCAGTATTAGAAAAGATTTATCTTTTTCAAAATATCAGCTAGCCGACATATTTGTTTAAAGGGACTGTAGACCCTCAATTTATAGAATGGCCGATTTACAACGGTACATTTTGAACATTTTTTTGATCCTGGTTTACGTATATATTTTTTTTCAAATTGATGGAAATTTATATCTACGACATCCTTGCTGTGAGAAAGGTTCAAGGTACCGTGGTGAATCGTAAATTCTAATTTACAAACGTCTTCAGTCCCTCTCTAGGCAACTCTCCGCGAAATAAAAACTAATTTAATACGACGCCATTTTAAATTTGATCTCTTAGTTAAATAGTTAATAAAATGGATGCCTTACTAACTAGATTTTTGGATGCTTCATATCTTAACATTTTCTCTAGCTCCTCCTCTGCCTTCAAAGCATAATGAGACGTGCACAAAACCCATTTATATTGATTGATTGTTAACATTAATAATCAATCAATCAATCAATTTTTCAATCATATTAACCATATTTAACTGTTTTTATAAGAAAATCAATCCTCGTTTTACAGCTACTTTTATAAATATTAAATCCTGAAACCTTTTTTTAAATTTGTTTAACCTGACTTAAATTGAATTTTTAGGAGAGAAAGAAACCTGTGAACTCGATTGACTAGGTTTTAATATTAATATTTATCATTTAATTGTAGGAAAAACAAGAAAATTTTGAATTTATACAAGTTTGCAGCTATGTATTGTAAATTGTAGAACCCTATTTTGTAATTGTCATTATTTAAGTGATTTAGAATCCTTGTCTTACTCTTAGTCAAAAATGTTTAATTGTATTCATAAGATTATGAATTTTTAGTACTTTTTATCTCGAAAATCTGAAAACGGAATCCTAAACTCACAGATCGGACTGTTGTTTTAACCTATTGGAGAAATGAATGGTTTTGTGTGACAAAAAGAAAAGTATTTTATGTGGTAGACTAAAGTGACGGGGGGAAAATAATGAGTGTAATTATTGGAAATTATCTTTTGCATATTTTTTAAACATTGCTATAATAATCTGTACTACTTTTTTTTCAACAGACTTTGTTTAGAGTTTTAAGTGCAAAAGAAACCCATTTCCTTTTTAATTATAATTGTTCAATTTCGATATCCTACGTACTACTATTTCTTTAGATTTTTACTTTAAAGTATCTTTTCGAAAACTTGGATTTCCTTGTATGTTTTAAGATTCCATTTTTCAGATTTTCCTCTTTATCATGACCATTCACAACTATAATTACCAGTCTCATCTTACTAATTGTAATCTATTAATTATTATTATTTATAATTTATTATTGTTTTTATGTTTTTGACGACATTCCACCACGCTCTTCCGTTATTTAATAAATCTTGTAAACTTGACTTTTATATTTTTAGATTTAATCAATTTAGTTTTTGTCAGACCCGCCCTCCATCTGCGAAATTAAAAAAAATCCTGAAAAATCCTCTAAAATTTTTGGATTTTTTTCAAAAGGCAAAACTTATCAGAAAGATTAATAATGCTGGTTACCAAATGTTTAATTTAATTACTAGGCAAATAATCGTTTTGTTTGTTGGAGAGAGTAGGAGGAGTCAAAATTCATTTTTTTTGCTTACTTGATCACCCAAACATTTCTTTACTGTTCAAATGTAATAAATAAAGAAATTGTTTCAGATGAATTAAAATGCACAAGCTACTGAAATATCGATTAGGAACCAGGATCTGGTAGGTTTTTAGAGTTTACAGTGTTACAGTGTTAATAATAGAGAGAAAATACTTAATTTCAAGTCACTCTCTATTAAACAGTGACATGGCCGATTCAAAACGAACCCTTTAACCTATCGTCTTCAACACAAATAATAGTTTTTCTTCTAAAAAAATTCAATTTAAAATTTTTGATTTAGTAAATTTGAGACCAAGAACATAATTTACTGAATTCAACACTTCAATGGAAAATGAAATTATCCTCCGCTGCTGCTCAGATACAGATGAAAAGGGTTCGGTTGTGAATTGAGCGTAAAGCTCATGAATAGATGGTTACTTAAAATTGCGTCTCAAGTAACTTTAAATGTATGGAGCCATAGTAAGTTTGCCATAAATAAAATTGCAAGTTCAAAATAAAGTTTAATATGGTTTAAAGTTGAAATAATAAAAATCTTTGCCTTTTTAACTGAAGCGCGTGGCCCTCATCGACAATTTTTCTGGCGCAATCGTACAAAGTTTATATTTTAGTATTTACTATTTTTACTCGTTTCATATACATTATATTTAAAATGATTTTTATTTGACCGCTAGGTGTCTCTGCTATCAATGCTTCTGGAATTCCACGTAAAATAGACTCCAACGACATCTAGCGACAAAAAATCGTTTAAAATACATCGTAATCGTTTATGAAACAATTAAAAATTATTATGAAATATCAACTATATACGAATGCGTCGAAAAATTTTCGATGAATATAGGTTGTAATATCTGAATGATTTGTTAGAAATTAAATTGATTTTTTACGATCCGAGTCGAATGTTGCAACTTTCTGAATTTGTGTGGACGCTACGTTTTTCGATTTAGGTCTTTTTAATTAATGTTTTCATTATAGACGCAACAGATATAAGTAAAATAATAAGAATAGCAGCGATCACCATCGATAATTTTTCGCCTTAAGCCCATATACCCCCTAACATTTTTCACAAACGGAGTGTTTAATTTAGGAAAGGAAAAAAGGATTTCGCGGAATTTGTTGATAAATAAAAACAATGAATTTAATTTTTATCTTGTCATTATTCTTTGGAAAAGTTTTATTTTTAAGTTTGGCGTTGATGATGAATGATGATCTAAACCTCATATAGTGTAAATAAATTAAAATCATTATTATTATTAGATAAAGTTGATGTTAGCTCGGACGATATGATAAAAAATGATATTTCTAAACATAATTTTTTTGTTTTGAATTTTTTTTTCAGGCCTTGCAGGTTTTTTTCTCAAGAAGCACCCACTCAGGAAATTAATTTAAAATTATTTTCTTTTTTAAAATTTAAGATTAAATCTATTTTTATTATTTCTAAAAGTTGTTGGTTCATCGTCAAAAATACTAACAATCCATCACTTGTTATATTAGATGTAATGTAAACAATAAATATGTAAGTTTCCTTTCCTTTTCCTTTTTTATATTGGTGAGGGGGGGGGAGAAATATTCCCACAACCTCTATTTGTAGGTTTTTAAATATT
Source organism: Eurytemora carolleeae (assembly GCF_000591075.1). Classification (NCBI taxonomy): domain Eukaryota; kingdom Metazoa; phylum Arthropoda; class Copepoda; order Calanoida; family Temoridae; genus Eurytemora; species Eurytemora carolleeae. The sequence continues at coordinate 26,290 of NW_019396097.1, read as the reverse complement.
TTCTCTTGAAACAATTAATTTTGTATGATTTTGTTATATTTCATGAATATATAATTACTTACTTACTTTAAAAAAAATGGTTTTTGAAAAATAGAATTTTTACCAGTTTAGAACCAAACGTAATAGGGAAACAATTGCTTTCTTTAATGCTTCTAGTATTGCGAACCATTCTTTTAAAGAATAATATAATTGATTCACAAAAGCTAAAATGAAAAAATTAGTTTTTCCTTAAGATTACTTGTTCATATAATTAAGGAACTGTGAAATTGTAAGAAGTACTAGCGTGACCTTCCCTCATTTAAAAAAAATAAAAATGAAATTTCGCAATCTTCTCTTTATTGATTTGATTTATGGTTCAAGACTAATGTAAAGATTCAAAAGATGTAAAAAATAATTGAATATTTTATTTATTTAAATTTTTAAAATTATCTTCAATGATTTGATTACAGAAGTATGGGCAGCCGACACCTTGGACCCATCCGTATTTGTTAAAGGTAGATTTAATCATCCAAAAAATATTGTTTGTTCGAGGCTAATAATTTTAGTTTGATTAACTCCGAGTTACACCGATTAAACTTGATATCCTCGTTGTACACTGTACAGTGTACACTGATTCAACTTGATATCCTTGGTGTACACTGTACAGTTACACCGATTCAACTTGATATCCTCTGTGTACACTGTACAGTGTACACTTTTAAATTAAAGGATTTAAGTTTAATTATTTAAAATTAATGGGATGAAAACCAGCCACAACAATTTATCGTCCTAGCCACATTTTTCCCATTTTTTCGTCCGAGCCACCTCGAAATCCTTGGCCTTATATTATTTGTTTTAGAATGTACAATTCTTGAAGATAAATTACGAAGGATTACAAGGTGGCTCGAACGAGAAAAGAAGAAGAATGTGGCTCGGACGAGAAATCCTTCCCTCACGACTAAAAATGAAACATAATTCCTCTGTCATTTCCCCCTCCCTCAAACATTAATTAATTCCTCAGTAAGATTTTTTGGTTAAAAGGTTTTGAACGTATGATTTGATATTTTTTGTTGCAAAAAGTTGATCAATAAGAGTTTCAAGAAGAAATGCGATTTTGTTTAAGCTCTAATTTTTTGTTAATTTCAGAGTTTTGAAGATTTATGTATTTTGATTCCTGCATTCCCATTTCTATGAAGAAGACGACCTTATGTTTGTTTATTCAGGAGAACGAAGTTAATGTTGGAATTTCTCAGTCAGAATTTACTTCTCGAAGAGATAAACTAGGTGAGAAATCGGATAATTTTGTCAAGGTCAATTTGTATACAAATTAAAAAACAACATTTCTTAAAAGGGGTGGAGGGTGGGTTCGTTAAGATTCCTTCCACTTTAATTTATTTGTAGTTGAAAATTAGTCTTTTTATTGGATTTTATTCTAGTTGAGAGTATATTAAAATCAGGAGGAGTTACTACTTCTAACCGTCATCTCATTATCCTACCCTCTGCCAGGTAGGCTGGACTTCTTAACAAGTTTTCTACTTTTTAATTTAGATTTGAAAATCTTGTTATTTAAACAAGAATCTGCCTTTAGCTTATCAGAAAAAAATTGTTTGCAAAAATATCTTAATTTATGCTGATCTAACGTAGATTTTTGCTAACTAATGCAGAATTCTAGAAAATATGATTTATTTAAACGGAAAATGCTTAATTTTGAGAACTTTTTGAGGGGGGTGGGGTTACAACGTATATTAAAAAAAGCTTAAAGATAAAATAATTGTTCTTGAAAATTTTTAAAAATACGAATCTTGTTATTTTTTAGCATTAATTTTTCTTTTTAGAAAGCAGTTTATGGTAGATCATATTCCTTATTTCTTCAGGTTTTCTTGATTTTTCATCTTATCTTTGAAATTTGTTCATATTCAAATCAAAAGAATTATTTTTTTTTGTATTAAACAAGATGCATCGAATTAAAACTGAACTCAGAACTGTTGTAAATCTTGAGATCAAACATTCAGCAAATCTACGGATTAATTTAATTTTTCTTCTAAATCTGTTTAATTGAGATGATCCTTAATTGAGATGAGCCTTAATCCTCTTAATCCTTGTATTTAAAAGTGTCAGCAAGCGTTTAAGATTAATGAAACTTAACATAAAAGTTCCAAACTCGATCTTAAAAATTTAAAAATCTTAACTTGTAGAATAATTAATTTTTTTAAAAAATTAAATCAAGAACATTTTTTAAGGCAAGACACAGATTTCAGGTTTCATTACAAACAAATTGACTTTTTAAAAATATTTTTAAGAACAACAATTTAAACAAATTTTTAATAAAAGGTATCAAGAAAAAAATAAAATGAAGTTAAAAATGAACCATAAATAAACAAAACCCGATGGATGCTACTTTAATTCTATCGAATGTTTCTGTAAAGAGAACTTAACCAAAGGATTTTTCACGGGCCTCAAATTGCAGTGGAAGTCGGTTTTCTGAATAGAAAATGTAAATTAATAATAGTTTTTATTATTACCAGGTAAAAATACTCTCAATTTGAAAAAAAGAGTTATGTTCAAATGACAACGATACACTAAATTTTTATCTGAGAAAAATTTAACAATTTACGTTTTTAAAGGGTTGATTTCTTTTAAAAATTCTACAAATTGTCTCTGCTTCATAAATATGGAAGTCACGCCTTGAGAACCTTGAAAGTAATTTATTTAGCCTGAAAAATAATGATATCTCAGTCGTTCTTATCTTAGGATAATGTTTTGAAGTGGACAAATGGACATACTTCACCACAAATATAGAGTCACTTGAAATTGAAAGTACAATCCCTTTAAAGATAAATTTTCTTCGTAAGTTTGTAATAAAAAAGATACCTCACGGGATGCTTACAACCTGAATGCAGTCTAGGTAAGATAAAAATCAAAAATTTTTTTTAATTAATAGCATTCTGAAAATCTTTATAAATTTCAGTCATATGTACTATTTACACTTTTGTTATTCATTAAGGAAGACGATAAAAAGGTTCTTTTTTATTTTCTAAAATAAAAGAAAACATGATAATTTTATAATTTTAATGTCGGAAAAATTGTTGAACAATGATTATTGAGTATCCAGTTTATTTTCCTCTACAATTTTATTTATAAATTCTAAACAATCTTTAAGACACTTATTGGAAGATATTTTAAAATTTTAAAAGTAAAAAAATTTTTTTTTTGGTGATTGCTTGTCTTAGCTAGAAAATTAAGTCAGACCTAATGAAATAATCCACCCTTAATCAAAGGAAAGTAGAGACATTTTGGGTCCCTTGAGAGCCATTTCCATTCTCTTGAGAACCATTTCCATTCTCTTGAGAGCAATTTCCGGTCTCTTAAGAGTCATTTCCGGTCTCTAAGAGCCATTTTCGGTTTCTTCAGAGCCATTTCCTGTCTCTGAAGTGTAATTAGTAGGAGTTTTTTTTTAACGTGGTAACCCTTTTTTTCCTTAGTTATTGAGTTTTCTGGAGAAAAATCTAAATCAACGCTTTTTATGAAGGTAACAAGCAATAATTAGTTTGATCAAATACGATTTAGATTTGATTGATTACTTCTGAAAATTATAACGAATTGACGGTAATTATTTACTAATTACTGATTAAAAGAGTACTCTTAGATTCATTAATGATCGAATTGAGATATATATTGGAGTAAGATTAGGTTTTTCTAAATTAATGATTAGTAGATTGTTTTATTGATTATTGGTTAATGATACATTTAACAGTCGACCGATTGATTGATCGATTGGTTAAATGATTTGTTGATTGACTGAATATGTTAATTGTCGATTGATTGGTTTAATCACAAATGATTCTTTGATTGATTGATTAAATGTTTAACTTAATAATTGATTGATTGATTGGCTTACAAATTATGAACAATAAAGGAGAATACTGCCTATGAGGAGAAGTGGGAAGGAACTCGGTTCGGTTTTAGGTAAATAGAGGGGGAGCATTCATGATTTACGTAAGAGGCAAGAGAGTATTCATGATTTATGTAGGAGGCAGGGGAGTATTCATGATTCTTGTAGGAGGCAGGGGAGTATTCATGATGTATGTAGGACGCAGGGGAGTATTCATGATGTATGTAGGAGGCAGGGGAGTAATTCGTGATTTCTGTAGGAAGAGGTGACGTAATTCAAAATTTCTTTAGAAAGAGGTTTTAAAGTAATTCATGATTTCTATAGGAAGAGGAGGAGTAATTCATGATTTCTGCAGAAGGAGGGGGAGTAATTCATGATTTCTGTAAGAGGAGGGGGGGGTAATTCACGATTTCTGTGGGAGGAAGGGGAGTAATTTATGATTTCTGTTGAATAAAGGGAGTAATTAATGATTTCTGAAAAAATAGAGAGATTAAATCCTGTTAAATGTAGAAGGACGGAGAGTAATTCATGATTTCTGTAAAAATATGGAGATTAAATCCTGTTAATGTAGGAGAAGGGGGAGAGAAGTATTTGAGAAGGAATTTTGATGCATTATTATTTTAGAGAAGCAAAAGAGTTCTTTTGTGTTGATGAGGTGGTGGCGAATAAATCTTTTAGTGAATATATTCATAGGAATCCATTACTAACGTCATCAAGTCTTTTAATGGTTTTTCATTCCATACTGAGAAATTAAAATTCGGATTTATTAAAAAAATTTGAAATCCATTACAGCTAGTTTGGAGACGGAATTGTTCTTTTCTTATTTATTTTTTTCAACTGGTGTTGGAACCTAAGCAAGTCTAGTAAACTAGGAAACAGTAATTTAATTTTCATTCTTACTTTTTTTTGCGAGAATTTTTTTTAATCCAGTTTAAAGAAATTATTTTTTCTATCTTGTTGATGCTTACCAGAAGAAACGTTAAGAGTTTTTAGATCACACATAAACCCCTATAATTTTCACATAATTGCTACATTTATTTTTTTATTTTCGTATTTTCATTTTCAAGATTTTAGCAAGTCTGCAGTTAAAAATTTATTGACTTCTTAATTTTAATCAAACATTTTTTAATTATTTCATTTCATGAAAATGCGTTTCACGTATGTATTGTATTAAAATTTTGTCCTCATTACCTCGTTAAATGTAATTGTATTATAAGTAACGGATAATTTGTAAGATATTCTTCAGAGAAAGAAGCATTTACGCTCTGGTAATCATTTTAGACTTATTTAGATAATAAACTTTCGTCTGAATTCCCCCCCCCCCAAAAAAAAAATCAATTAAATTTTTTTTTGAAAAGAATCAAAAATATTTTTATTTTACAATGCAGTCTTTTTTAAACATTATTTACATGATTATTTTTAAGACATATTTGAAATAGATTGAATGTAGTACAGGGTTAGCTACAAAGGATGAGACTGCAAAGACGACCGAAACACTTAGAATATGACGATTACGAACCCAAGTTTAAATCAAGTCTTGTGCCTTTAATATAGTATTTTAATAGCTTGTTTAATGATTTGGTAAAGAAAAAACAAGTTAACAATTGTAGTAAGCCATTAATAAAGAGAAATAGATAGTATAAAACTAAAAAGTCTCATCCTTGTGTAACCCTGCATTAGGTTTTTTCATATGTTTATAAAATACAATTTACATAACTTTTTGAAGAAAATATCACGATATAGTTGACAGTAAGTGACATTTTTTTAAATATATTTTTTTAACTCTAAAGTATGATTGTTTTCTCAAGAAAATACATACATAGACTGCAGGGGTCCGTATAATTCCATCTGATCCATCCCAAATGTTGATTGATTGATATTAGGGGCAGAAATAAACCATGTTGTTATTGTAAACAATTGGAAGTATAATGTCAAGTTGTAGAAAAAATTCCATACTGCAGAATGTTTACTGCAAGGGAGTGTTTATTTTTCTGTATATCATAATTTATCTCTTTTATTTTAATGCTAATAATTACATCTTTTAACACCCCAAAGCAGTACACATTTCTGAAGTGTAGTACACTTACACAAAAACTTTTCAAAGTTCACAATGACATATAAAGTGTACTTTCAACCCCCTAAATGTACTTTCAACCCCGATCCCATTTGGGATCAGAAATGGAATTTTAAGGACCCCTGACATAGAGTTGGGAACTAATAAATGAATTTTGAACATATTAAAATCAATTCAAAAAGTCAGTTTCTAAAATATATAAAAAATATGAAAAAAAATTTTAAATATAAAAATATTAAGGTATGATCTGATGGATCCTCGGGATGCAGAATCTCATCAATTGATTAATTCATTTATCTTAAACGCTAAAAAACGACACCCGTCGTTAACCGTTGAGGCTCTTAGGTAATATATTTTTCATAATAAAATATTACCTTACAGTAAAGCATTTACCTTTTTGAATATACGGAAAAAAGACATTCTTTTTCTCGGTATTTATCAGATAAAGGTACTGTTGTGAATCGACATAGGTCTCTTAAAGCTTTGCCGATTATCAATCGAAATTCGAAAGTATTTTTCAAATTCAAATAAATGTATTTCCTGGCCCAATGATTATTGCATATAGAGAAATTTTTGAATGGTTTAAATTGTCATATTTGAATTTGTTGCATAATAAGTTTTTAGGCCTGTTTTGCACGAGTTGCGCAGTATTAAGTCCCCAGCTGAAATAAATCTTATGCGTACAACATGTCAAATAGGAGCCCAAGGTAAGCTTGTAAAATTTTCTTGTAAAAAATTTATTAATTTTCTGTATAATATATATTTATTTGTTTTTAGCTCTCCGAAAGACAATATCGAAGTCACAAACTATGAAAACAGAACTTGAATTTCAAGCTAGAGTTGAGTTTGAGTCTAAAATGAATGGTTTTGNCCCGTGGAGCCAGCTATCTTGCCTATCCCCCAGTAGTTGCCGCAGGTATAACGGGGGGGGGAACACTTGGAGCCAGCTATCTTGCCTATCCCCCAGTAGGTATAGCGGGGTGGGGTTGCGTGGGAACAACCATAAAATTTTTAAAAAAAACATCCTCGCCATATCCTTTCCTGTCTTCTGTACAAAACCGCAAGTAACTTTTACAAAGAACCGTATTTGAAAATTATCCATCAGAGAAACTCTTATCAGTTTCCCAGAGAAAGTTTGAGAGGGTACTACTAGGTGTTGGGCATGCAATGACGTTGGCAGTCCGTTTAACAAAGACGACATTGAACGTGATAAAATTGAAAAAAATTTGTATTAATCTATCTTTATTATTTGGAGTGTCTGTCAATCTTAAAACTATTACATTATTGAGAACTACACAACAAATTTGATTATTAGAAAAACATTAGTAATAATCTAATTTCTAAATCCATTTTCCTATTCTCATTCTATATCGTATAATTTTTTTGATTATCTGGTAATTAGTCCACTTATAGTTACCAGGGGGGCCTGGCCCCTCCAGAATGGGGGGGGGCGGCGGGCGGCCCCCCCCTAAGGAAATTTATGATATGAAATAAAACATCAAGGGATGATAGATACAACTAAAATAGAATTGAATAAATGACCTGAATACCCGTTAAAAAATTTTCATCTTATTATTTATACCAATATGCCTGTAAAATTACAGATAGAAAGTGTGAGAACTGGAGTTTATAGATAGAAATTAGGAGAGCTTATGTTTTGTAATGGAGTTCAAAGTGCGTATTTTTAACAAAGAATGTCAGATCATGGTTGGAATCAATTATTTCTGTATATGGGAACTCTGAACCAGAAAGTTCGTCTACACCTGCAGCTTCTAGCAGCTCCCTTCAGAAGCAGCCTTCTACGGTTCTGCTCCAGCTCTAAAGGTTCATCTACACCTACAGCTTAAAGAAGTTCCCTACAGAAGCAGCATTCTACAGTTCTGCTCCAGACTGCTACGTGTTCTGAAGACTCATCAATTCCAGCAGTTGAGAAGCTCCCCAAATTCCCCCACAGAAACTAACTACACAGTAAAAACGCTCCTATATATTCCGTAACAAGTTTTTACCAATAAACATTTTTCAACCCCCACCACGTATCATTTAATTAGACCTAAGGTTTAACAGTTTACTGATAAAAAGTATGAGAACTGGAGTTTACAGATAGAAAGTAAGAGAACTGGGTTTTACAGATAGAGAGTATGAGAACTGGAGTTTTCAGATAGGAAGTAGGAGATCTGAAGTCTACAGTTATATATCCAATGTCCAATGCCCATTGCACACTAAATCAGATATTACTACATGTTGAATTTAGGCAACAATGCAACAACAATTCACTACATTGATGCCTGTCAATCTGTGGAGACTGGAGATATGATGCTGATGGATGCTGGTTGTGAATATCATGGATATGCCAGTGATATCACAAGAACCTGGCCAGTTTCAGGCAAAATCAATGCTAAGCTATTTGATAGTCCAAAGGACTGTAATATAAGAGTAATTTAAAGATGGCAATTCCCGAATTACAACGGTACCCTTAAAACTTTAAACTGGTAAAAAATATGGGAAAAAAACGTCGTTTTTCTGAATTAGTGTTTTCTCCATCGTTATTTATAAGCACTAAGTTGCTTTCGCAGAGAAACCGCAAATGAAAATAAACAGTTTAAAGAAACAAAAACATTGAAATCTAATTCATACTTGATTGAAAAAAAGCTTTCAAGAGTACCGTTGTAAATCTGACATTGTCATCTTTGCTCTAGGAGTGGCACTTGAAATTTCCTTATAATATCCATACAAATTGATAATAGTTTTTGATAGTGACTATTTTTTTGACAAATTCAAATGTACGGAAAAAACTGAATTTCATTGCATACCTGTTTTTGTTGGTTAGCTACAGTGGTCGGCGTTTTTATGAATACAATAAAGACAAGTTTTCTATTCAAGTTTGGATATAACAATCATTTTTTAAATTACAAGTTTACTAGTAAACTAAAAGAAGCTGCTGATTGACAGCTTCTCTTTGTTTCTATTTTAATGCTGTTTTAAAGTTAAAATCAAAATTGAAATTTAATGTTTCTATTGAATTGATATATACGACGACGATTAAAGACGAAAAATTCTCCACAATTACCATTTTAAATGTCCCAGTAAATAGATATATTAGTTTTACAAATTTTGATTTTGGCGGGAAAAGGAAAATTTACTGATGCACAGCTGACTCTCTACCACGTGGTCCTTGACTGCCAAGAACAGCTGATACAATCCATCCAACCAAACCAAACCTCAATACAGCAATTATACTCAGCAATGCAAATTATTTTAGCAAAGGAATTGAGCAACTTGTACTCGTATATTTATTTGATAGATTCAAAATTTTTGAGTTCACAGTCACAGAGTATCTGGGTATTTATGTAATTTTATTATTGAAAAATAATTAATTTAGTACAATTTAATTTATTTATTTTCTTTTTTAAATTTTTGCATTATACCAAAAATATATTGCAAGTATTGACTTTTTTGGGAAAAAGGTTTTAAAACAGCACACAAAAGACATTTGAAGTCATGTATGTAGAAGTCCTTTTCATTGTTTTGCTAAAAAGTTCCAAGTTTTGTGCCATATTACAAGACAGATTTCAACGGTAAATCAAGTTTCTACATAATAACTAACATAAGAGGACATTTTTGACTTTTGTTACAAGACAAATCCACAGAAAATGGATCATGAGAAAAGGTTGCCACAAAAAAAATTGCTGAATGGTTTAGAACCTTCGTGAAGCTGGACTAATATCGGGTGAACATGATGATAAAATGGCGATTAGAATGGCATATCAGTTCTGTCCTCACAATGTTGGTCATCATCTGGTAACTTATAATTATACAAGGGGTATATATATATTTTTTAATATCATTGCGCCCCTTCCCCCATTCTTCCAGAAATTAGTTTATAACCCAGTAAAACAGGATGGTATTTTTTTCCGGAGAAATTGTGAAGGTAAATATTTTTGGCTATTACTTTCCTCGCAAATCTTTAAGGTCCTCCCCCCCCCACACACCACCACGACAACAAAAACTTTATCAAATAAACCTTTTTGTAGATTTTACAACCTTTTTTGTTTAGATAATGCTCAAATAACCTTTAGAATTGATAACTTAATTCTTATTTTACATTAAATCAGAGATAAGATATAGCAATTGCAATTTATGGAAAAAAAAATTAAAATCCTTTTCTCCTCAATCCACATTTAAATTTTGCATTTCTGTTACTCACTAAGGGAACATATAACATATATGATTGTGAGAGTGTGAACTGTGAACTGAACTCTAATAACAACAGTAATAACAACAATAAAGTAAATGAAAATAATAATGATAATGTTATTAATAATACTTTGCACTCTACTGTCTAGGGTATGGATGTACATGATTGTGGGAGTGTGAACACTAATAACACTAATAATATGATACTTTACAGTCTGCTGCCTAGGGTATGGATGTATATGATTGTGGGAGTGTGAACACCAATAATATGATACTTTACACTCTGCTACCTAGGGTATGGATGTACATGATAATAGTGGGAGTGTGAACACTAATAATATGATACTTTACAGTCTGCTGCCTAGGGTATGGATGTACATGATAGTGGGAGTGTGAACACCAATAATATGATACTTTACAGTCTGCTGCCTAGGGTATGGATGTACATGATTGTGGGAGTGTTAACAAGGGTCAACCTTTACTTCCTGGAAATGTGATTACTGTAGAGCCTGGAATATACATCCCTTCTTCTAATACAAGGAAACTACAATAACAGGGTGGACAAGGGTGTAGAATTTTTAGGGGGGGGGGGGAATGAAAACTTAAACATTAAAAGTCAAGAAATAATTTTCACTTTGGCAGATCATTAACTGTACAAAAAATGTTTTTCAAGATTACATACTATACAATTAATTTTAGTCAAATTCAAAATTCCTTTTTTTCTTTGCAATTTTGCAGCATAAACGTGCTTGTCACTTTTTAATAGAGAAAGGGCAGTAAGATAACAATGACGCGTTCATTATTTTTATTAGAAACTGGTCATTTATTCATTCTTAAACTGATTAAGATAAATAAGAAATGAATGCAATTACTATGTGGTGAATAGAGTACATGGATTATAGATTCAAATTTGTTTCTCTTGTTTTCTTTAAAATTGTTATTGTTGTTACTAAATCAGTGTACCTGAGGAATTCCGGGGAATAGGGATTAGAATAGAAGATAATATTTTGATAAATCAGACAGGAAAGTTGAAAATTTAGACGTAGTAAAAAATCGGAGGGAGGCGCATTTTGATAAACAGCAAAAAGAAGCTGAATCACTTATTTTGCCATTTGAACCACGTCTACGCAGTTCAACCATGTCTCACTTTTCATTTAATTTGGTCCTTGAACCCATAATTTATTATTATAATACAGAATTTTAAATAGTTTTTTTCCTTTATTAATTTCTATGGTACAGATTACAGACTAACAGACGTTAAAACAAAATATCTTAACACAGTTGTTTAACCACAGCGTTCGGGCCCCAATGATCAATTTTAGACTTACTCAACCCAGAATTGGTATTTTTGGAATAAGCCGGGTGTACAATGTGCACTCATATTGATCTTAGATAAAACCCTGGAATAATGTTTTCAACTTGTTATTTGTTAGGCTGTGAAGTTTTATCTAAAGAATGTCCAAAATCTTCCCAAGAAATTCAGGATTTAATATATTAAAAAATTCCGCTTAGTTACTTAATTTTTATAATTATGATTTCCCAGAAATAATGATAATTTCTTTGAAATGTTTATTTTCAGAAGAATGATCCGAGCAAGTTTGTTGCACAGAATGCCGCAACTTCTTATTAGAAGATGTTTCGCCACGAGGCAGGATTTTCAACATGGCGGCTGGATATTTTTTTTATCTTATTTTAATATTCATTCTTAAAAAAAAACTATTTTAATTCTTAATTTAACCCATTTTTTAGAGGCACAACTAGGGATGTCTGTCCTCCTTTTAAGCTTTTCCGATTCTATATTTCCTTCTCTAAAAATATATAAATGTACAATAACAGAATAAAAACAGAGCCATTTGGTAATGCAGGTGCAACCTCTATTGATTACCCAAATTTTATCGTGTTTTTTTATTATTTTACGAAACTGTTATTTTACTGAAAATTGCTTGCGCGCATCGCCCATTATTAAGATTAAAGAAAGTACTTTAAAAGAGTGCTATAATTGTACTCCTGTATTCAGTTTGAAAGATTTTGAAACTTTGTATGATTTAATGGAAATAGAACCCTACTGTACAAAGGTAATGTATTTTAAGCACGAGATATTACAAATAAAAAATCACAATTTACTATGTAGTTTGGATCCGCCTAACCAGAGTTGGTTGTTTTGATTGGTTGGCCCATTATAAGCGAATAAGAATTGTAAATAAATAGATGGATGTACATTGTACGGTGTACATTTTAAACTAAACAATGATGATAAAGTATAATGAAGGGGTGGGTACTCAGCGGAAGGGTTGTAACAAAGGGTAACATATATTATTAGAATCATGTTATGAATTACAGGGTGAAGAAGGTATCAAAGACTAAGTTTATCCACATGAAAAATAGTGATTTTTTTACAGATATAACTTGCATAACTATCTAAATAGTTTTTGAAGATTTTTCTTTAAAACAGTTTTGCAGATTTAGTTTCTTTGAGCTCTAATACAGTCGAATTACATAATTCCATTCTCTTTGTGTACATTGTAAAACAAAACAAAAAAGTTGTGGATTTTCAAAATTTTCAAAAATTTAATGATAATCGAATTTTGTTGGAGGCAAGTTTTTTACATTTTGATCATTCATAAACCTTCCCTTGGGCCACGTGAGGTCCCAAACAAAATTTGGGCCCGACAAGTTCAACGATTTTGACGTTTATTGGACAGACAGACAAACAAGCAGACAAGCAAATTATATATTTAGATTGATTTGATAGTTATTAAAATTTTGATTGATATTTTCAAAAGAATTTGGAACTCTACCCTATATTATTCACTAATTAGGTGTTGATCACCATCAACACCTAATTTTTAATCTCTTCAAACTGTTGTTCAGACTGAAATAAGAGAGAGTTGGTTGAGATTATCCATGCTGTATCATCCAGATTTAAACAGAGATTCAGGGAGTTTAACCCAAAAATAATTTTGCATTATCTTAAACAGCCCCCCCCCCCTCNTCTGCTCAATTCAGAACAGAACCCTTGAAACCTTTATCTGCTCAATTCAGAACAGAACCCTTGAAACCTTTATCTGCTCAATTCAGAACAGAACCCTTGAAACCTTTATCTGCTCAATTCAGAACAGAACCCTTGAAACCTTTATCTCTGCTCAATTCAGAACAAAACCCTTGAAACCTTTATCTGCTCAATATTTCTCTTTCTAGTTAGAAAAGTGTTTAATTCGGACAATTTCTCCTTGGTTTTCCAGTAGTAAAAATGCTCAAGCCAAATTGGATGGAAATATTTAACGGAGACTATAAATTTTAAGGAAGTATATTCTGTCGCTTTGGCATAAATAAACGAATAAAGGAAGGGTACCGTTTTAAATAAGACATTTGACTCTTTAAATGAAAGGGTATGAAAAACTAGAAATTTGACTAATGAAAGAAGAATTTATCTTACCTTGAATAAGTTTAACTTGTACTGTAAAAAAGTAGTCCCCAGTTCTGGTTTGATGGTTATCTTGTAGAGGAGAATAAAGAGAAGTTTATGAAGATAAAAGATGCTTACAAGATACTTATAGACGACCAAAAGAGGGAAGAATACAACAATAAAATAGGTAAAAATGTGGGGTTTTCTAGAATTTTCCCTTTTTACTCTTTTAGTGACCGAGTCTGCTATTTAAAAATTTCGGGGAAATAAGACTCAAGACTAAGCCGTCAGTGAGACTAATTTAAGACTCGAACTTTAAAATAAGTTGTAATTCTTGGGTTATTAAACAGGTTTAAATAGAATTTGGCGGATTTTCATGGTTTAAATTGGCGGTTTTTTGGATTTGAAAAAGATATTGAGATTAATTCTAGACACAAAATGTCGTCAGCTGATTCAAAACTTGGGTCTTTTTACCTGGGTATAGGGAATTAAACCCCGAGTCAACGCTTTTAAATTAGTTTGTTATCTGTAACAAATTAAATCTTTAACATGTTTTCAATAAGAAGAATTAAATAATTTGACTTTTCTATAACAGGTTTTCAATAAGAAGAATTAAATAATTTGACTTTTCTATAACAAGTTTTCAATAAGAAGAATTGATTAAATTGGTTGTTCATGACTAGTAATACTATTCTACAAAACAATTCTGAACTTTTCAATTCTCAATAAATAAAAATAAACAATTTCTTGAATTAATTTAATAATGTATCTGTTTTCTAGGATTTATTCACCACGACCCACCGCCAAATTATCACAGAGAATGGACACTGCAGGTTAATTATTTTAATTTATGTAGAATAAAAAACAGCTAGGGGCGTAAATAGATAAGGGGGGTTGAAGCTTAAAGGTTAAATTCTATAATATACCTTTGCACTTCAATATTGACAACAAAACACAGAAAAAGGAGAGGATAAAGTTTTTTTTACACTAGAAGTACAGGATTGAGGAGGCCGACAGAAGATACATGTCGGAAAGATTTGTTAACAAACGGTTGATTTTTCTTCCCTTCACGATAATATCTTCTATGAAAGTAAACAATTTGTACGATAGAATAAAAAATAAAAACAATCTTTTAGAGAACAAAAAATTTTAAATATGTTTTATAATTTTTAACTTTTATTGAACCTCTTCATTATATATTAAGTTAGCCGTTTTTATTTTTTATCCTGTATTTTGATTTAACATTTTTTTAGGGAGAGAAAGATAGAGTTCGAGCTCAAGCATATAAAGTAACGATTTTTTTTCTTCAATTTTTTAGTTTTATTATAATTGCATTAGAATGATTTAAATTAGAATTTTGTAAAATAATTATGTAATTTTTTTTGAGCTGCTTGACTTTTTAGGTTTGAATGTTTAATATTTGGAAATTTACAATTCCTTTATTTTCAACATGAAAATACTTAATCTCAATAATGATATATAATTGATTTTTAACCTTTAAGACAATGTGGGATGAGTCTCAAATCAGAGAACTTATGTCAAGTGAAAGGTTAAGAGAGGTAAGTATCTTGGAACCAATAAAGATATAAATATAAAAATTACCCCTCCCCCCTCTCGGCTCCCCCCTCATCTATCCTTCATTTTTAAGTATAATAAATATAAAATTAAACATTATTCCCTCCCATCTTTCATGTTTAAGTATCCTGTCTAATTTATATTGATAGAGTTGCTTGCCCGAATCACAACGATACTCCTGAAAGCTTTGTGAATTTGAGAAACGGAGAAAATATGCCTTCATTATTTATAAAGGATACCGGCGTGAATCGGGTATTCTACTATTCCCCTCTTGATTTAAGGGTTATTTAAAGCATTTTTAAAAATTTAAATTTTTGAACGACGTAGACGATTGAGCAGAGAGAAGGCAACATTGCAAAATTTAGTCTACCATCAACTATTTTATTTTACAAAAATGTAAACAAAATAAAAATGTTAAAATAAAAAAATGTAAATTTTTTTTAAAAAATATTAAAATTAAAAAACAATGTTAAACATGTTTTTGCTAGGTGAACTGGAAAGAGAAGAACCCGGCTGAAAGATACAAAATACTTCAAGAAGAGCAGATGGCTCAGGATAAGGTTAATAAATTCAATTATTGTGGGACCCATAAAACTATAGAATATAAAGTTCCATAGTTCCAAAGATTTAATGCAAGGAAAGTTATTTCAGAGGTGTACGCATCTTTTGTACTGCAGTGTACTGTCTCTGGGCGGTAATGTAAACACAAGACGGATGTCGAAGCCTGACATGGGACCCATCTTTCACATAAATAATCAATGAAATATTCTGGTCATAGGAAACTATTATGTGAATTATCAAAATTATCAAAATTCAATGGTTTTAACCTCCTCGGATACTAAACGAACACTGATGGCATCCATTCTTGTTTACAAATTCCGCCCAGAGAGAACTGGTTTCAATATGTACGCAGAGTATACGCAACTGCAAATAACTTTTCTTGTATTACATTCTTGCATAGTTCCATGATTATGAATCACAGCAAGTGTGCAGTGTTACTTGTTTATTTTCAAGCTATTTGTAGCCTCGTTATATAAACACCAACAACGCACAAAGATGCTTAATTGTCGTTTTCTTATACAACAGTTTTTTGGATTCTATTTCACTATAAATTAGAATTATACACTTTTTGTGTAGAGAGAGTGCTTGATTCAAATCAAAATAATAATCTTCGTAAGGGTTGTGTGCATGTTTAAAGGAGTGACCGGCGCGACAATTTATGGTGGTTGAACTGAGTATGCAGTAGACATATAATGATATAAAACGTTTCCACGATGTATAATTACTGAGTTTGAGTGCAAAGTCGACGTTCAAAAACATGAATTTGGGTGAGTAGTGGGTACGTTTTCAGAATCGGTTTTTTTTTAAATTATTAAATAATGACGACGAAAAAAAATTTTTAAAAAATTATACAGTAAACTAATTAGTTGTTAAGGAAAAGAAATTTGTCAATGAATTAATGTTAGATACAATTATTTCGTTTTCATCATTATATTGAATTTCTTGTTGTCTATGAATTTGTTTGCAGATTTCTAAAAATTCTTCAAATGTCGTGTTTTCAATAAAAATTCAAGAAAATCTGCAGAAAATCTTTGTGAATAATGAGAGATTATAGAAACTAATAATTGAATAAGATTACTTATTTTCGGTGATAAGAGTTAATTTTTATTTTCTCAACCTGTTCCTAAACAACTAATTAGTTTATTGTAGAGTTTTGTTTACTTCTTTGTCATCGTTATTTAATAATTTAAATAAAACTGATTCTAAAAACGTATCTATCCATATTCATGATTTTGACCGTTGACTTTGCGCTCAAATATACGTCGCAGAAACAAAACTAAATATTCAGTACAACCACCATACATTGCCGGACACTTCCTTTAAGTAAGAATATAGGCACAAGAAAAGAGTACGTTAGAACTAAGAATATGCATTTTTATTAATATTCATTGTTAAATATTTATTTATTTCTAAAAGGGACTATACACGTAATCTCAAATGAGCCTCCGTTTATTAAAAGGAAAAAGAGTGGCATTGTCCAATAGACCATGTCTGAGTAACATTGTCGATTTTCTACCTTAAATCTTGTTTAATTCTGAAAATTTGCTTCTATGTCTCAATTGCATATTTCCACAAGTCCCTTTATCAGAGAAACCACGCATGAAAATTATCAATTTTTACCAATAAAGAAAAGGATATCTCACTCGTTCAATACCTGTCATATACTTAAAGCGTACCGTTTTTACTCAAGCAACTCACTCTATAAAATGTAGGATCACTTGAAATTATCTATTTATCTATTAAGTCTAAGCATGAGCTGGAACGGCTTGAAACTCCCACCATACGTGAAGCTTCCTGGCGATATGCTGGACTATTTAGTTTCGCATTTCTACTCTCAGTACTAGCTTATGTAAGTATATTTCTACTCTCAGTACTAGCTTATGTAAGTATATTTCTACTCTCAGTACTAGCTAATGTAAGTATATTTCTACTCTCAGTACTAGCTTATGTAAGTATATTTCTACTCTCAGTACTAGCTTATGTAAGTATATTTCTACTCTCAGTACTAGGTTATGCAAGTATATTTCTACTCTCAGTACTAGCTTATGTAAGTATATTTCTACTCTCAGTACTAGCTTATGCAAGTATATTTCTACTCTCAGTACGAGCTTATGTAAGTATATTTCTACTCTCAGTACTAGCTTATGCAAGTATATTTCTACTCTCAGTACTAGCTTATGTAAGTATATTTCTACTCACAGTACTAGCTTATGCAAGTATATTTCTACTCTCAGTACTAGCTTATGTAAATATATGGAAGATATTGTGCAGATTAAAGGCATCTCTGCTCATTAAACTAACAAAGTACATTCTGTTCACCTCAACAAGTTTTCAATCATTTTGATCTCTGCTGCAAAAATCGTAGAAAATGGCGGAAAAAGACCCCTGTTTACTCAAAGTTATAAAGAAAGTCCAACAGCAATTAAGAAAAAATATTCATTAAAAGTGTGAAAAGGGGTTCACATTTTGGGCTCACAGGTTTGATTCCCCATTTTGATAGTACGTCATACCTCTGAACTAGACAGAAGGACTAAATGTGAACTCGTAGCACCTATAGATTTAATTTTATGCGCAAGTAAAAGGAAATAAAATTTATCTGATTACATATGAGAAATTCAAAACATTAGAAAATCTAATAATTGCCGGAAGACTCAAATGGTGTGGCATGGAAGACCTAACGATTATGGAATATGACTTTCGGAAGACAAAATTGCTAATATGTGGCATAGAAGGGGAAAATGTTGTGGCTTATTGCCGCCTGCCTTCCCCCGCTCGTTGAACGTGAGACCTGGTTGTTAAATCATTAGCAACTAGACCCCCTCCGCCCCTCCCCCCCGGTAAATCCACCACAGCTCCCTTTACAAACATGAAAATAAAATAATATGTAAATATTTATTTTATTGAATTAGGCCTAAAGTGTTCACTATAAGTGTTTGCTATTGAATTAATTCTAGTTATTTAAAGAAAGTAATGAATGTAAACATAGAAAAGCGGTTCCTGGTATTGTACCCCTAATAAAACAGGGGATTTTATTTTCTAAAATTTCCACCGTTTCAGTTATTTTTAATTTAAATTAGTTTTCAGATTTTTTTTCTTCAAATAATAAAAATAAGTATAAAAATGTATCTCTTAATTTTTTATGCCTCCCCAATAACACAACTGCACTACCAAGTACCCAACCTTTCTAGCAATCCTCCAGGTACCCACCCCTCCCTGCAATTCTCTAGGTACCCACCCCTCCCTGCAATAATCTAGGTACCCACCCCTCCCTGCAATTCTCCAGGTACCCACCCGTCAGGCCTCCCTGCAATCCTAAGCTAAGAAAAGTATACATATTTGTTGTACCACAGAAATGTAAATTTCCTTTCTTTATGCAAGCACATTATAGCATAATTTTTGACAGGCAATAAATAACAAAGACGTGTAGTAAAAAGTCAAACTTTTAAGAGTTTTTTTTTATAAAATTTGGTTACCCTCACAGCTGTCTTTTTTATAAAATGTGGTTACCCTCACAGCTGTCTTTTTTATAAAATGTGGTTACCCTCACAGCTGTCTTTTTTATAAAATGTGGTTACCCTCACAGCTGTCTTTTTTTATAAAATGTAGTTACCCTCACAGCTGTCTTTTTATAAAATATGGCAGCTGTCTTTTTTATAAAATGTGGTTACCCTCACAGCTGTCTTTTTTATAAAATGTGGTTACCCTCACAGCTGTCTTTTTCATTCCAAAAATTAGTTCTGAAGACATGAAACAATTCAGGGTTAACCGCAATGGACGATATTTCAGGGACGACTGTTCAGTTTTTACCTTTTTATTACAATCTAATTTTCTACATGTGAAAACTAACTTTTCAGACTAACTTAACTTAGTTAGATTTCAACCTTCAGATCATGACATTTTGAGAGTTTTGGGTCATAATTAAAGTAACATTCTTAAAGCACTGTCTTGTACATATTTAAGTAAATTTTACTTATTTGATCAACTCAAATGTACTTAAAAGTAAATATAGGTACAATTCGGTAGACCATATTTTTTTCAAAAGCATTATTATACCTTGATCAATATAAACAAAAAATCCTATATATACTAATATGTATAAACTTGTATAAAGCCTTTTTTACAAACAAAGTATTATGCAATTTTAACAAAGTAAATACTGTTATATATTCAGTATGGTCATCTTTCCTTAAATAAAACGCTTAAGACACAAATAAGATAATTAATAATAAAATTGATTTTAGAGAATTTCACTGATTGAGGAACAAGATGAAATCAAGGTATTATTTCAATTTTAAAGGGACTGTTGGCGAAATTTTAAGTGACCCTCCTTGCAAGTATGGTAATCCCCGCTTTTTATGATTGATAATTTGGTGGTTTTTAAAGGTGATCTGTTAATTTGGAATACATAAAACATAAAGGAATTAACAGAATTAAGCCTAGAAAACTGACAAAATCTTAAACATTATTCATCAGATAAAGGTTTCGGGGGTATTTTTTGTAATCTTGTGGAAAACATGATTCACGAAAATAAAATATTGACCAAAGTTGGTTTTAAAATTTTGTTTTGCGCTATTTCCAAAGAGATTGGATAGAGGGGGGGGGGATTAATGAGCTAAAATTGACCAAATATTGATATTTTTATCAACTTCCTTACTTAAATTATCCTTCTTGTGCTACTTAGTTAAAATTGGTTCCGGTGCTCCAACAAACTTTGATAGATGTAAAATTTGAATTTGAGTTTGGGTTATTAGATAGTCTACACTCAAGTAATGTTTTATGTGAGGAAACCTCCTGGATTAGTCAACCTTGTATTATTTTGAATTTTATTATTTTATTCTAAAATACTGCACTCTCAACTAAACCATACCTTGTTAGTCACTCCCTTTAAGAATAATTCACTTTTACATGTATTAGCAAGCCCACCTGGATGCCCTGATGAAACCGGATGTAGAATTGGAAAATGGAACCGTTATTTCCGGTTTTAGCAGGTAATTACACCTTCAGACAGCTCGCTTTTAATTTGTTAGAATATTTTCTTCAAAAAGAACACTTACATACATTTTAAATTTTTAACTCTATTTTAATGAAACAATGATTAATAGTTAATTCTGCATAACAACTATTTAATAGTACCACGTCCACAACAACATTAACGATAATTGTTTAGACGGAAAGACGCCAGGTACTCCTGGATGGTGGATTTAAAGACTGTCAAAGAAAACCTAAGACTTCAATCTGCAAATGAATAGAACCAACCAATTGTAATCTAAATTTTGTTAATATTCATAGAAAAGAATAAATCATCTTTCCAATGTAAAAGTTTATCTTCATAACTTAGTCTTAAAAATCAATCAAACATTTATGTGTTAAATAATCTTACATGATGATGATAAAGGAATTAATAACACTAATGATGGCAATGTCTTGATCCATAACTGCATATTAAGGAAGAAGAAAGCTGATTAAAAGCCATCATTCAATTCCGATTGATTTTTCTTGCTTTTATTTAACTTTGCATTATCTAAAACAATAAAAAGTGTAAAATAGATCTGAAAACGCATGTAATGTTTTTGATCGTTTTGGTGTAATTTTTTAACACAACTTCTGTCAGAGTCAAAATTTGACATAATTTAACATGCGATATGTAAACGCCCTTAAGCGTCAACAAACACGGAATAATTATTACCGTGAAGTTTTTTGTTTGTTTTTTAATCTTAAACACATAGGCTTTAAATTCAAAAAATATTTAATCCTAATTTCCGTGTAACTTAACTCGTAGTAATAATAATGTTAAAGCTAGTAAAAATATTTAACATGTAAAACCAATTATGTAACATAATTGTAAACATATAAAATTTTTGAAAAACAGCTTTAAATATATTTGCTTTTCTTATTCTAAGCATAATTTTGACCCTAAAAAAAACTAAAAACCGAGCCAACTAAAAGTATATCACTAATTCGCGTATTTCCCCTCCCCCAAATTAAGGATAAGAAGCCATGTTAAAATTCCTGATCGACTAGTTTTTTGTTTGTTTGCTGCTTGTTTTTTAACTTTAGAAAAGATTTTCTAATAATACAATAAAAAACTTTATACCCTTGGTAGTCTTAAATTTCTGAACTAATCATAAAGTTAATAAACTTTGTTTTATTGAACAAACTATCAATATATACTTGAAAATTAATCAGAGGGACAATAAAGGTTGGATAAACTTTATGGAGGGAGGGGGGGGGGGGGGTTTTTTTTTT